>NC_022021.1:62980073-62985755 GCF_000317375.1 Microtus ochrogaster
TCTGTTCTGTTTACTCCACCCACCTAAGGGTTGGCCTATCAAGGGGCCTAGGCAGTTTCTTTATTCCTTAACCAATGAAATCAACAGATCGATATATGACACTCCCACATCAACAAACGTGGGCAAGCCTCCTTACCACACTTGAGTAAATCAACCAAAGAAGAAAAGACATGTATACCACAGAGAAATGTTCCTAGGAAAGTCCCTAATCCTTGAATCCTGACTGGTGAAAAATGAGCTGTAACTTGGCACACATATTTGTAGTTTTCGTGCTTAAAAGCTCTGTACCATTCTGGCTTGCTCTTGCTCATAGTTCAGCTTCTGAGTCTGTTCTGTGGCTCTGATCAATCAGTAGTGGCTTGTTTACAACAAGCTTTACTTTTCTGCATTAAATTGGTTGGTGTTTGAGTTGTGTTGGATCCAAGCAGACCCTATACCAGTGCCAAGCAGGGGGAACCTCACTACAAATTGTTTGTCAGGGGAGTTGAAGAGACTCCCAAAATATATGCTCTTGTTGTTGCCCTTGATTGCCTCCCAGATCTTGAAATTAAGGCCCTATTGCTTAAGATCCCACAAACCTTAGACATGAGAATTGGAGAATGAAGCTAGAACTAGCCTGGAGTTTCTCCCTGAGGACAAACTCTCACAGTATCCAAGGGTATTATTGCAATATTGACATATTCAGACAAAAAGAGTAGCCCTAGTTCATCCCCAGGGCACAGGATTTTTAAAAGAAAATTTTAGTAGTTATTCTAGAAAATCACTTTACTTAAACTTTTTCTCAATTCTGCTTAATTTATTCAACCACTCCTTTGTAATTAGTCTTTCTCAGTCCGTCCAGCCAGCTCCCAAATTATGGCATGGAAACTTCTAATTAATTATGAAAGCATAGCCTATAGCTTAGGCTTGTTCCTAACTAGCTCTTATAACTTAAATTAGTCTACTTATATCAATCTCCATTCTATCATGCAGCATTACTTCTCTTCCATTTTGGACCTCCTACTTCATCTCTTTGTCTCCTGGCATCTCCTGTGTGCCTAGATTCTCCTCTTCTTCCTTTCTCTTCCAGGAAATTCCACCTTTACCTCCTGCCTAGCTATTGGCCATTTTGCTTCGTATTGCACCAATCACAGCAATATATCTTCACACAGTGTACACATATCCTACAACACTCCTCTTCAAAGTTGCTTGTTTAGGGAGGAGCACATGTCTAGTACATCAGTGTAGCATTTGGTTCAATAGCCCCTCTGCATGGATCATTATCATTGTATGTTGGAGTGATCGTTAAACAGTGAATTCTATTGATCAATTTAGAGCAGCTCTGTGATTGGTGGAAAGGGACACTTATTTTATCCATTGCATAGTAAAGGAGAGTCACACACTGGTTATTCACTCACCAGTTTGTACAGCCAGCTTGTGCCTGTGGGGTCTACTGTTGCCTGCTACCATCCCCTATTTTAGTGGGATGGCATATAAGGTGAAGCACTGGTTTTTTTTTTTAAATAACATTTAGAAGAAACAATAAGCAGACAGATATATTTTATTCAAGAGGATGTGTAATACCTTTCTAAAAACGGAATCTGTTTAGAAATTACTTCAGTTTAAAGCTCACTAGGGATTAATTAACAGTGTAGCAGTATTCCCAATGGACATATTTTTTACAGCAAATTCAAAAGCTCAGTATAATAAGTTTGTTTTCCAGTCTGTTTTTATTTAATCAACTGCATGCTTTTGATTACTTTTTAGAAAATAATTTCTTTCTTACTAACAATTCTCTGGATCATTAGTTTGAAATGAAGTGAGAGCAGAGAAGCAGATTTCTTAAATCATGCACCTAAATCCCATTATTTAACCTCATCTCATTTGTACTTGAGCTAGTGATATGATTGCAGCAATGGGCTCTCTAAAACCAATTTTTTCTATCTTTCCTTTTCTTTGGGTTAATGATAGATACATTCAACTTGAAAGGAGCTTTTTTGGTTGTTTAGTCCTTTACTTTCAGAGTCATTTTGTTCTTGTTTGAACACCCTGTTCCCCTATAAGGTCACTGTCCTAGGACTGCTGGTGTGCTTTCCTGCAGCCTGGGCAGGTCACTTGTGGAAGCTGGGGGGAGCAGATAGCAAGCCATCTTTTGTGATATAATTTAGCCTCAAGCAGTATCTGTGCCCATAAGCAGCTCTTTTGCTTCTGCTATGGATCCAGTGCCTCTCAGAGTTCCAGGTTTGGTGTGTGTGTGTGTGTGTGTGTGTGTGTGTGTGTGTGTCCTTAAAACTCACACGTTGTAACCTTAAGCTCCAGTGTGATGTGGATTGGAGATGGAGCCCTCATGAGGAGATTAGTGTCCTCATAAGAATAGTTAGGAGAATGTCCCCCTGTCTCTCCTCTCTTTGAAACATTGTGAGAAATAGGTCACTTACAGACCAGAATGGAACCCTGAAGGAGAAACCTGTCATATCAACACCGTGGAATCTGATATGCAGACTTCAGAACTGTTAAGACATAGTTTTCTTCTGTTTCAACCACACTCATGGTAATTTTGGAAGGATAGTTCAACTGACTAAGACACAACACAAAACCAGACTTCGGGGTTCTAACAACCCTAACTCTGCACACCATCTTCTAAGTCCTGGGTCGCTGTGGCTGCCTGAGGCTGCGGTGTGGGCTATGTTCTCTTCTCTTGTGAAATTGTGCAGTCTTCTCATTATCTATGTGACCAGTTCCTCGAGGACGGGGAAGAGAGTGGAGGCAAAGCCACACAGTTGGTAGGTCTGGAAGGGTTGGTTTGGGAGACGGTGCTCCCACACTCCATTCTCTCTGTGTGAGCAGATGAGGTGGTTAGTCTTCTCAGTGTTGTCATTTCATTTCCGGACACCCATTTTCCTTGTCCACAGCTCATTATTTCAACTTTTGAATAGCACAGAGATGCCCTTTTCTGGTTCTCCATCCGAATGGTTTAGACTTTGTTTTTAATGCTTCTCATTGCTGTTCAGGACTCACATCATCTGATCTTCTCAGGTCTTATGTTCTGGGTACTGAAGCACTATTGCCTGGAAATAACTAATTTTCTCTAGAGTTTTAAGTCCCTCCCTTTATCTTTACCTAATCTGGGTCTCATCAGCATTATTTCTATTTTATTTCTATTATTACCTATCCTTTAGGTAACCTTTAAGCATTGTTTGTTGGTTGATATTTCTGATCAACCACCTTCCTTTTTGATGTTTTCTCTAAGTTCTGATGGCTGGCCTCCTGACCCACAGAAACGGTGGGATACCTACTAGATTCTTTCAGCAGTCAACTTCGTTATAATTTGCTACAAATTGATATAAGGACAATATAGTTGGGCACGTCCATTTTTCATTGTCTACTTATCCGTGTCCTTCTCGGTATTTTATAGATATCCCTGTGACTCTTTAGAAACTATATCACATGCACTCTATCTAAAATAAAAGTACTTTTATTTCTTCAAGTGTTTTTTCTTCTTATTTAAGTGTTTTGTTAAATATACTCCCAAGTCAAGAGTCTTTTCTTTTCATCTCATTCTCTTCAACCTACAATTCACCAGATGTTGTAAATTCTGTCACAGAAAACATTTTGACATTAATTCGGATCATTTATCATGTTGCTGTAATAATTACAGATTTTCCTTCTGGTTAAGCACTTTACTGTTAGTGTGTATGAATCGTACAAAATGATGGGCTCCATTATGACATTTTACATGTATATACAATATACTTTGCATTCACTCCAACATTGCCCTCTTTTTTTCTTTACTCTCCCCTTCATTTATCAAATAGCTATCTTTCTACCTGAAGGTATGCTATATGGATACAAACATAGTATATATGTATACATATATATATGTATATATACATATATATATTTCAACATTATAAATATGAGAAATATGAGATAAAACCTGTGTTATTTCTGAGTCTGGCTAATTTTACTTAACACGATGATCTCTAGTTCTATCCATGTTTCTGTAAATGATATAATTCCATTCTCCAATATTTATGAGTATGCGGAGGTTGGAAAAGTCATAATTTAAGGCTAGTGTAGACTCTATAGTAGCCTCATGCTGTTCCTTCTGAAAAATATAAAGGATGAAAAATACGAGAAACACATCATCAACATTAGTTACAAGTCATCCCGTTACATGATAATTAATAGTAAGAGCACAATACTATTTATTTTTTTCTTTACTCTGGCTGACGAGTCATTTTTATATAGTATTGGCCAAACATTGAGGATAGTTCAGATTTTTTAATAGCCATATTTTGGGGTCCTAATTTACCACTTGCTAACATATAAAAGGATCATCACTATAACTAAGGTCTGTGTCTTTTACCTTAAGCATACACAGGACCAAATGGTTACCATATGAAAGGTGCTATATGCTATCATGAATACAACTAGTGTGAATGAAATCTGACTCAATTCTTATTAGTCGGATGATATAAATTTACTGTGAATTATTAATTCTCTTCTCAATTTGTGCATCAATTTTGCAAATAACTGCATAGCTTCTATATAATTACTTTATAATTTACTGAAAACATGAGAATGAACCTAGGTTGGACTAATAAATAATTTATAAATATTTTTAAAGTTAGGCTTTAATAATTTTATATTTTAATTTTATAGGTAATATAACTCTTTTTAAGAAAACTTAAAAGGAGTTGACTAGATTTTGCAAGTAATTTTCATACTTACTAGTCCTTATAACATGGGAATACAAAGATGATTTTATCTGGGTTTTCTAAAAGGTAGGTAAGACTGCCCTTTTATATGGGTTTGTATGGAATATTCCCATTGGATACAAGTATTGGGAGGCATATTGAAATGCTGTACATCTGCCTCTCTGGAAGATGCTCTGACTCATTTTGCCGAGTTACTGATTCCAAACTCTGAGATGAAATCAAATATTATAATGAGCTTGAAAACATTTAGAGGAATATGCGAAACTAAACAGATTAAAAAGGCAGTATGCACATTGTTGGTCTAAATTTTGGATATCCAACTTTATATAGTCAGTTTTGAATACATGCAATGGTGAAAAGTCTGGAACATTTGGATTTTAAAAAAGATTGTTTTCTTCCTTTGACATCTGACACATAGCAGTTGGTATTTTCAAAGCAACTCAATGCATTTGATCAAACCTTGAGAAAATGGCAACATTGATTGCTGCCCAAAGCATTTCTGTGCTGAAGAGACTTGAGTAACTCTCACTGCTGTGCAGTGAAACTGTCGGAGGTTCTTTGGAGGGAGCCTGCCCTTGTAGTGCTTGCTGGCCTTGGTATACCAGATGAAACTCATGAAGTTCCAACAAAACTGCAGAATATGACTCTGCAAAAATTGCAAACACCTTGCTGTTTGCAGGGACTGTTTGCCTCTTGCTTACAAAAATAATGCTTTTCTTAATTCAATGTACCTAAGTACAGACATCTAGGGGCAGTAACCATTCTAAATCTCAGTTCAGCTAAGGGAATTAATTCTTTTCATTTAAAGTTATACTATCTTGTCACCAGAGGGAGCTAATAACTCTCGAGTGTCATTTTTCATTTAGAGGTGAGGCCATCAGTTCAGTCACTCTGTATGACGTTCTCAGCCTCTTTCACATTAGAAATGGTTTCTTTTTTTTTTTTCTGGTTTGTGAATTTATTTTATTTTATTTTTTTATTG
>NC_022021.1:62990070-62993138 GCF_000317375.1 Microtus ochrogaster
ACAGATGGTTGTGAGCCACCATGTGGTTGCTGGGAATTGAACTCAGGACCTTTGGTAGAGCAGGCAATGCTCTTAACCTCTGAGCCATCTCTCCAGCCCCCTTGATTAATTTTTTTATGAACATAGAATAGCTTATACTCACTAGAAGGACTATATTCATATGTTTATTTAATAAATCATATAATAGCACTATCAGACACTTTGTTTTAATGTCATGTCCTTCATTCCTTATCTTGATTTATGCAACTAAAATTACTTAGGCCCAGTCAGGTATGGTATTACATGCCTTAATTCTGGCACTTGTGAGGTCCAGACAGACAGATCTCTATGAGTTTGAGCCCATTCTGGTCCACATAGTGAGATCCAGGACAGCCAAAGCTGCATATTGAGACCTTACCTCAAAAAGACAAATAAGAAATATTATTGAGGCCATATTGCTAATCCACTGTTTTACCCACCTGTACTATGTGACAGTATGGTAAATACTCCTGTATTGCAGTGCCTGCACTACAGGACCATTCATTAGCCGGGCAAGGGGTTGGAGATTGAAACACACAAAGAATTACAGAGAGACACAGGTCATCCTTGAAACATGAATGCTCCCTTTATTGTGTCCAGGGGCAGCTTATATAGGGATCCTTAACTGATAGCCATGCCCCAGCCAAACCCACCAGAAATCACTCTCCTGCCATCAGGAACTCCTGAGGGTCTCGTGCTTAGAGCAGCTGCAAGCTGTTTCAGAGCAGAGGAAAACAAGTTGTTTACAAGAAATTCAGGATCTGGAGGTTCACAGCTCCCAACAATCCACAAAGCTATCACATGAATAAGATCATATCTATACACACATATTCCTCTTATCCCAGGACTGATTCATCTTCATTTGTGTGAAGACAGTAGATTTGCATTTAGCATGAACTATACTAAAGCTCAGAAAAAGGAGCCATCATAATCAGAAAAGGGAATTTTCAGTGACTATTTCTACCTTTAAAGCTTTTTATTGTTAAGCTTATTTTAAAAACCTCATTTTGTTAAATTTCCAAGTAGTCATCCTCTCCTTGTAGTTACGGCTATTAAAGATACCCCAATCACGCTGAAGAAAATTTTGCAGTAAACCTATGAGACATCATGGTCTTTGACTTGCAGAGACGAGCTAGCAAGGCATCCACGTGTTTGATTAATTCCCATGTTCTCAAGTTCCTGCCATCATTATGTGTATCTTGTAGTGTTGAGTAAAGATCTTTAAGTACAACATTGGATTTCTTTTACAAATGTGTAAGACATATACATACTTTTTATATGTTTAGTGTCTTGAGTTAGTCCTCTAGTTAACAACACCATCACAACGGTGACCACGAGGGATTTTACAGATCAAGAAAAAAAAAAAAAAAACCCTTTGCTTCATTTCTCTGCTCTCAGAGAATGTGTTTCCATCAAGAACATATTGAAGGAAAAATTGCAAAAAGCCAGTGACAGATTTCTTTTTTGAAGAAATGTTCTTTAGTCAGATCATTACGGATTCAAACTGATAACATAATCAAGGTGTGGCTTACAGTGTTTCCTTTAGTAAGCCATGATTTCACACGCTATTGTTTGGAAAGTTCTGCCTCCCACTTTAGCAATAAGAAAGTCTTTATTTCCTATGATGGGTATGTCTGTAATGAGATCCCCTCCACATGCTGCTATGTATAGATATTGCTCTGCTTTAACGTATTAATGGGGGCAGTTAGTATTCTAAGTAGGGCTTTATATAATAGCAGGAAAATTTTCCTTAGGCCGGGGAAGAGTTTTAATGTTGACCTGAATTGAAATGAACAGATGGTCATTTTTGAAAGTTCCTTTTGTCTTTTTAAGCATTTGGCTTTGGGTATCAAAGAAGTTTTGTCTAGGCAGACTGATTGGACACTTGGAGTGATTGTCTGATAAGACAAAACCGAACTCCCTTACAGTCTTAACTCCCTTACAGGTGCAGTTGTGCTGGCTTTCTGTCCTGATCTCACCGAGATCTAAATGTCTGATTTGATAACAGCCGGCGAATAAGTGCTTAGATTCGCACATCAGGCTGTTTGGGCCAAGTGAGGAGGCTGATAGGCATGGAAGGGTTCTCCCCAAGGGTTTGCCTACCAGTCCTCCTAGGTAGCACTTTTTAAAAAAGCTTTTAAAAAGGAATTGTATGCCATAAAAGTACTTTAGGACTTGGTTTTTAATTTAAAAAGACATGTTAAATGTCCAGTTGAAAACCCAGGCATGGTCCCTAAGACATGTGATACCTCAGTGGACAAGAGGATTGTATGACCGGAAACTCAACCCTGTCATTAAACACAGGCTTGATCTGATTTAAGTGGACTGAGTCACGCTAATGAAATTCATGAGAGAATCATGATGAATAACAAGGCTAGTTCGTTAATTTTTAATTAGAAATAGAGATATCTGCCGAGAGAGGAAACACAACTGATCAGCAAACTGTATTTCAGAATAAAGATGGATATGCTGATGTGGAAAGGTAACCAGGTATCATAAAGTGCAGAGTTTGGTCTGCTTTGCCAGCTTTAGGATGCTCCTTTTCACCCGGTAGAATATTGCTGGGCTGAGGGAACTCTAGTCCAAGCTGGGGCTTTGAACATTTTTATGCCAGTTATTTTGCAATCTATGTAAAGGATTATGCTTCTTTCCTTATTTATGGCATTTCCCGAATAGACCTTGGTTTTCTTAATTGGGAACGATGAACAATTTTGCTTAGTCAGAAACACCATATTTATAAATTATCCCTGGTGATTTGAGAGTGGCCAGTTCCTGAAATGTTTTATTATTACCTTTGGTTTGTTTATTTTATAAAATAAACATGTGGGCATGTGTGCATGTGTGTGTTTGTGTGCTCACACATTCAATGGCATGGATATGGAGAGTTAAGAGGGTAGTTTCTAGGAGTCAATTCCTTCCAAAACACATGGGTCCCACGGATACAGTTCAGGTAGTCAGAGCTGTGCTATTTTGCTGGCCCAACTTGCCAGCTTCTTTTTTTTAAAAAAAATATTTATTTATTTATTAAAGATTTCTGCCTCCTCCCCACC
>NC_022021.1:62994397-62998247 GCF_000317375.1 Microtus ochrogaster
GAACTAGCTCTTGTAGACCAGGCTGGTCTTGAACTCACAGAGATCCGCCTGCCTCTGCCTCTCGAGTGCTGGGATTAAAGGCGTGCGCCACCACTGCCCGGCATTAATATTATTTCTGTAGAGCTCAGGTGGCATATGACAATGAAAAGAAGAAAAGTACCTGTGTGGACAGTTCATCTTTCTTTTCCTGGATGGTGATGCTGTTTTTGTGTATTTGAAGAGCATTGAGAATGCTCTTCAAGTGACTAAAGTTGATGAGTGAAGTTGAAGAAAAATGTCACTCCTAATATCTAGTTATGAGGGTTTTAAAAAAATGTGGTAATGTAAAGCTTCCCTAATAAAAACACATATATCATCTGGGGGCATAGTTCAGTGTGAGAGTGCTTGCCTGGCATGCTCAAGGCTTATATTTCTATTTAATTGCTCCCCCCAACAGAGAGAGAGAGAGAGAGAGAGAGAGAAGAGAGAGAGGAGAAGATGTAAAGATAATCATACCATTAAAATGATCAAAGTATAAATTCCCCTCTTTTGGGTGACAGATGGAATCCTGGAGCCAGTATTATGAATAGCCTTTATTGCTTTAGGTTAACAGTCCTTGACAGTGTGCTACGTTTTAAATTACATTATATGGAAACCTAATCAGGGCTATTGAGAAGCCAACGGTATTGGTCAGCTTCCTAGGAAGATTTTGCACATTCACAGGTGACCTATGGGTTAAAATGAATTAGTAAACATTAATGAATGCTGAAAATTTTAGTTATTTTTCGTAGAGATGCCTCATATTAATATAGAAGTTCTCACTTTTAGATTATGCACTTGCAAATATTGAGATGATTAAGATAAATTTGACCAGGTCAGATGTGGTGGCACACACCTTTGATTCCAGCATTCAGGAGGCAGAGGCAGGTGGATCTATGTGAGTCTGAGGCTAGACTTCAGCCTGGTCTATAAAGTGAGGTTTAGGCTAGAGAGATGGCTTACCGGTTAAAAGCAGTGCCTGCTCTTCCAAAAGTCCCGAGTTCAATTCCCACCAACTACATGATGGTCCACAACCATCTGTAATGAGATCTGGTGCCCTCTTGAGGAAGAGACCTGGTCAGTTGTCCTCATCAACTTAGACCATGAAACCCAATATGGAGAAGTTCCAACCAAATCATTCAAACAAAAACCAATCAAACAAAAAAACCAACAAAAAGACAAATTTGATCTGTTATTGATCCCATTTTCTATAATAATAATAATAAACAATTGCCTAAAATTTTTATTATTTATTTAGAAAACTGGGGTTTTACATACAGTTTAACTTTTTTAAAAAAAAAGTAACAACATTCTATTGTGGTGATTTTTTTATATAGCTATTTAGGGCTAGTACTTTTTTTCACCAGAGAATATTAATACATGAACAGAATTTCTTTTAAAGGACACAACTGAAAATTCTAAGAGATAATTTTTATTTTTAATTCTTTTGAAATCTTTTTATACTTTTTTGCTGAAAAGATAAATCATGCATAATGTTGTCTATGTATAGGTCTGTTCTGTGGATTCTACTTATTAATTAAGAGCCATTGTGTAGTTATGAACATGCAGAGAGTTTACAGAGGCTTATCTGAAACTTGCAAACAAGTGGCTATTTTAATACTATGCTCCCCGTTCAGCATGCATTAGGAAGGGGGGAATCGTCAAAACTCGCAGGGAAGGACAAGCAAAGGTTGAACGTGAGAGGAGTCACATTTTAGCTCCCCACAGTACCATGTGCTTGCTCCCATGCGTTCTAGCCACATCCCCGTTCTTCAGCTCTGTGATATCACATGCCATGCTGGCCTCTCTCCAGCTTAAAGAGTCCCACCTGCTTAGCAAAGTCTAGGTAACAGAAGGATTCTGCTGGATATGCAGTTTTGCAGAACAGCTGCCTTTCTATGTCTTCTGAATCACAGCAGAGTCAGCAAAGAGTCCAGAGGAAACTCAAGACCTGGCTCAATTATCCTTTCTATGGCATTTGTCCTCTAGTTCCTAGCCTCCAAACTCTTAGATGTTTGTGACTTTTACTCAAAGAGATTATTAATAAACCTGGTGTTAGGTGGGAGGTACTCTGCTTCAAATGACGTCAGTAGCAATAAACTCACTCTCTGCTAAAACTGTTTGTTGACAGTTGCCAATATGCTTCTTGGTTTTCTTGAGTGATCTAAATGTAAATCTAGCCTCCACAATTCTGCATGTAGTGCCATATATAGTACAGGTTAAGTAACTTGGAAATAGAATGAGAAACAGCTCATTAGTGTTTTCTTGACTATGGAATTCTATACAGGTATATGCCTCAATCAATACTGATACCAAGTAAACATATTTTTAAAAAATCTCTTATGGGCTTGGTGATGGTGGTGCATACCTTTAAACCCAGCACTCAGGAGGTAGAGGCAGGTGGATCTCTGGGAGTTCAAGGCTAGCCTGGTCTACAGAGCAAGCTCCAAAATAACCAGAATTGTTCACAGAAGCCCTATCTTGAAAAACCAAAACCAAAACAAAATCCAAAATAAGAACCCATGAACAACAACAATAACAGCAACAACAAGTATAGAAAAAACTAAAACACACTTAGAAAGTGGCAGCACAAAGCTTCAGGTTTGAGGGTGTTCTAAATAAAATTTGTTTCATAAATTCGCATACAGCATATTAACCAACACTAGATACTTAGAAACTATTTTTATCCACTGTTGAGACAGCAGCTTCTCAACATTTTTTCCCTAAATTTTAGTCTTTTGTGCTGTTTCCAATTTTGCAGGAAACAGAACACTTTTTACTGATTAAAAAAAATTAGCTCTTTTCCAGACGAGGAATGCAAGTCAGTACTAAATCATTTATAAGACGCAGGGAAGCTCTAGTTCCAACTCTAGTGGTTGAAAAAGAAAATGGGTGTTTGTTTTGTGATTATGTTGCAGATACTAGGATCTAGGTGAGGTAAAGGCGACAGTAGGAAGATAAAGAAGAATAGAGAGAGAGGATGAGGAAGAGAAAAAAGAGATGAAAAAGCAAAATACTATTCCCTCTGTATGCTGTGAAAACCATTGGTGAATAAAGAAACTGTCTTGGCCTCTTGATAGGGCAGAACTTAAGTAGGCAGGGAAAACTAAACTGAATGCTGGGAAGAAGAAAGGAGGAGTCAGGAGAAGCCTTGGAGTCTCTGCAGGAGACAGACGTGCTGAAATCACGCCCTCATGGTGAGGTACAGATTAATGGAGATGGGTTAAATTAAGATGTAAGAGTTATCCAATAAGAAGCTAGAGCTAATGGGCCAAGTAGTGATTTAATTAATATAGTTTCTGTGTGGTTATTTTGGGAGCCTGAGCCTCCTCCTTACAACAGATGATAGAGTGAGGCTTCTTGGCAAATGACTGCGGAGGGCCTAGACTGACAGACTCGTTCTTTTTAATGGAAGATAGAAAAGAGAGCCTGTGCATCTTTCTCTGCTTTTCACTGCTGTTTAAAAGTCTCTCTCCAAGTTAGTGACTTATGAGAAAGGATAAGTTCTCTTCATTCATTGCTCCTGTAGTTGGGATTATAGCAAGGAGAAATTTGCAATGGTTTTGTGTGAACAAACATGCCTAATACTTCAAGTTGTCTAGGTACTGATTTTTTCACCAGAGAAACATTGAACTCTTTCTGTGTATGTTCCCTTGCGTGTGCCCATGCATGTAGAGGCTAGAGGCTGACTTCAGTTATTTTCATTAATGGCTCTTCAACTTATGTTTAATTTTTTTTTAAAGACAGACTCTTGATGGAGGAAGGTCATTGATTAATTAAATAAAGAAGCTGCTTGCCCTGATAGGTAGGTGGGAGGAGTAAACAGAACAGA
>NC_022021.1:63001417-63006155 GCF_000317375.1 Microtus ochrogaster
TAATTATTTCAGGTAAAGCTAGCCTTGCGGGCAGCTGGGTGCTGGGGACGCAGCCCCGCAGCTCTCATTACTACAGACTCTCACCTGCAGTTCAGACATTTCCTGGAATTCACCAGGTAACTCAGGTTGACCATGATGATCCACCTACCCTAGCCCCCTGAATGCTGAGATTATAGGCTTGAGCTAATATAACTTCTGCCTTACTTTTTGAGATATGTCCCTCACTAAAACTTCCAGCTTAGCAATTTAGTTAGGCAACTGTCCATCAAGTCCCAGGGGTCACCCTGTCTCCATCACATTGTGCTGGTATTACAGACATGTGTGGCCATGACTGGCATGGATGTGGAGGACGTAATTCAGGTCCTTATGCTTTTTGTTTCAACATTTTACCACTGAGCCATCATTCAGCTTCTTTCTTGTTTTAAAAACGTTAGTGATAGGTTAAGAAAATGATTCATGACTTTTACAAAAATTTTCAGAATTGGTATGAGAGCTATAAAACCCATACTCTGATTTCTCTGAACCCTGTTAAGACAGAACCAATGAGTCTTCATCTTGCTCAGATGTTTAAAATAATACATTTGCATATTGATGTTGCCTACAATCTATATTTTTAATATTTTACCATTACCTTCTCCCAGTTCAAATGTATTTTTTAAAATTCCATATAATTTCTTATTTGATCCATAGGTTATTTTAGAAACTTGTTGTTTAATTGTGAAAGGTCCATGGTTTTCTAGCATTTTCTGCTATGGTGCTAATGTAGTTTTGTTCTGGTTGGAAAACTTACTTTGCAGTATTTTAGATTTTCAAGAGTTTTTGGAATCTTGTTTTGTGACCTATAGTTCTATGGATTATACTTTTATATTATGCATCAGAGAGTGTTTTATATGTACTGGCAAATAATATATATTTTGCCATGTCTGGTACAGAATTCTGTAAATTCCCATCTGCCCATTTGGCTGATGGTGTTGTTTGGGCCCCTCACCGGCATCCTGTGTAGTGTTTTTTCCTCAATGAGGAAAGAGTGGTGGGGAATTCAAGTCATTCTCAAAAAGTCTTGATATGGTTTCATTCTTCATCCCCCATTTCAAGGCTCTGCTCTTCCCAGACTCTTTTGCTATGTCTCCATCTTTAGAGTCCCCTTCTCCCCCTGGAGTCTTGCATTGCATTATAGGATTGTTAAAGGCCTAGTCTTCAATTTCAGCTTCTTTCAGTTAATAAAAACGGGACTTAAATTTAGTGTTATTTTTCTCTTAAAATAATTTAAACATACATGTGTATTCCAAAACAATATATTGCTGAGTCCTTCATTTTAATAGGAAACTTATTTTAAAATGTAAGCTACTGACCTGCTCATACAATGTACCCACTGGCTACTTGGGATCAAATAGTAATGAAAGGTTGATGCATACATAAATGTTGCTGTTTCATGTATGATACAGAAATGTTGGCGCCATTCACGAGTTCAATTCAATTTAATTAAACTGTGTTATTTGATTGAACCTGTCTTGGTAGAATTGGAATATGTTTTTATATGTAATTTTAGTTTTCTTAGAATTTGAACTTACTGACTAAATCAGTTAATGCATATTGACTTATATACACTGAAAAATCTTTTGAATTTCAGCAGCAAATGCTATTTGTTTTCAATTTCTGTTGGCTTTGTGATTGTCACCTTAAAATATTTCTTCTCTTTTTCTCATCAACACACTGAATTTCAAAATGAACATATGCCCCAGTAAGTAAACATAAATTCAGTTCTCCAAAAATTCAGAGTCAAGGCTAAATATAATCTTGGGTTTTCAACCATCAGATGTTTGACATCTGTACTGATTTTACACCAACAAACTAAGTATTTCTTGGAAAATTCTCATGGAAGAAAGTGAAATATTTCAAGAAACTTAAAATATCCATTTATTCTACAGGTAGTCGCCGGCTGCCTGGAGTGAGAAAGTCAACTTTCTTTAGGGCTGGCATCCCTGGTAGGTTGCCCATGCCTCAGTGGGCTCTTAAATGTGGGCAGAATTAACTGGACTCAGTATGTTTTAAATTACACACACACAAACACGCACACGTGACAGCACATGAATTTGGGAGGGGGATGGATGAGAGAGATCAAGGGAACAAGGCAAGGTGAGGTTATTTGGTCAGAATAAAATAATTTCACATATGAAGGAAAATAATAAAAATGCGATTTAAAGATAATACTGAGAAATGGTCAGCATAACGTGTCACAGCTTTATTCTTCTTCTTTTCATGTGCATGTGTGTGTGGAATATGTGTGCATGTTTGCATGTTCACATGTGGTGTGCATCTGAATGTGCTTACACATGTGCACACATACGTTTGTGGAGGCCCGAGGCTGATCAGGAACCTTCCGTTATCACTCTTCCACCTTATTCTCTGAGGAAGCATCTCTCAGTCACACCAGAATTTACCAATATGAACAGTCTCAACAGCTAGCTTGCTCCATGGATCCCATCTCCGCCTTCTGAGGCAAGAATCACAGTGAGTTGCTACCACCACATCCTGCATTCGTGTGGGTTCTGGAGATTTGCGTTCTCATTTTTTCTCTTGCCTTTAACCACTGAGCAACCTCGCCAGCACACCAGCTCTGTTTTGGTTATATTTTTGATTTTTTTTAATTTATTAAAAAAAACTATCTTTTCTCATTTTACAAACCAATTCCAGCTCTCACTTCTTCCCCTCTTTCCATTCCATCCACTTTCCCTCTCACCCCATCTCCCCACCCACTCCTCAGAGAGGGTAAGGCACATTGCTTTGAGACAGAACCAAGGCCCTCCCCACTATATCTAGGCTGAATGGGGTATTCCTCCAAAGAGAATGGGTTCCAAAAAGTCAGAACAAGCTGTAGGGATAAAGCCTGGTCTCACTGTTAGTGGCCCCACAGTCTGCCACCGCTTTACAGCTGTGGCATACCCATATTCATCTGGAAATTTTCTAAACCACTTAGAAATTATATTAGCTTTTATTACAATCTCCTTGCTACCATAGCTACTATTTTTTTCGTAAACTATCTTGATCATCCAGTAATAATAATGGAGTCAGAACACATTCAGATTTTAAATATACTGTTAGAGTAAATAGAAGATTATTGTGTGATCGATGAAGATATGCAATGGTTTTGATTTCTTTTATGATATTTGAAAGCATGCCTGGATTTCCCATAGTGAGTAATTTGTTAATTCTCTTTGTTAATTTTAAACCTTATCATCCTCTGTCCAAGTTCTATCAGTTGCGGTGGTAATTACAGCCTGGCCTTAGGATGTGTAACTAGTGTGAGCTGTAGTTAGGAGCACATGCTTTGGTTAGATTTATCTTTTCTTTATAACCACTCCCTTAAAACCTTTCTTGGAACTGAATAAAATTAATTAATGTGATATTGAAGCTGGCTGTTGTTGAAGGGTATTTTGCTTTCAAAATCACCTGGAGGGTGTTCTTCCCTTCAGCATTTGATTTTATATGGACCATATCAGAACCAATCATCGCTAATCTTCTCTGTTCTAATGTTTGATTGTCCTTTGAGACAGAAACATTATTTTTATTTGTATCTTTCTCCGTCATAAAGAGAGGGAACTATATTTGAGAAGTCCTAACATTTAGACTCCTCCTATAGGGACAGATGTGAAAAGAAGACAAGACTATTGGCTTGAGGTTTGGCTTAAACTCTCCAGGTAGCCATGTTTCTCTTCTCATTCCAAGTCTTAGTAGTACCAGAAAGGCAAGATCAGGGGTCTAGAGTTCTGTTCTCTTGACTCACACCCTAGCCTCACACTCTAGTGGACCACCAGAGAATGGAAATGAAGATGGCTGAACCAGTAGCAGACCAAGGAAAGAAAACACATTTATATCAGAGTTCCAATCGGACAGTGGTCCAACCTGTCACTTACATATTGCAAATTCTTTTTCCTCTTTAGGCTCAAGGTTTTTGTTAGAACTTAAAAGAAAACCTTCAGGGCAGGCAAAATGTAAACCTCTACAGCTCCTGGAGGACTGGTGTGGAGAAAAGAAGGGGAAAACAGCTATGAATTTTGGAATAAGCCATGAGGAGGTTCGGCACATGGTGGCAGGCAGCTATTTGGTGAAGAACAGAGCTTTAGAGAATAAGGAGGTAGCAGAAAAGCAAACAACAGTATTTTTGGTCTGGTCAGCATCTGAAAAAATTAGGAAAAGAAGCAAAAGAAACAAAAGACAGGACCTCATGGAGGTAGTAGGGACTGCACTAGGTGGTTACTCATGTTTTCTTACAAAAGTAGGGTAGGGAAACTCAGGAGAAAGAAAGGTTTTGCTAGGCAAAGGTTGACTCAGAATTATTTCACCAAAGACAAAGATTTTTTTGCCTATCTCATTGTGTACTGTAGGTTTCCAGAAAAGGGTGAACTAAAAAACCCAAATGAAATAAAGCCAGTCCAAGAAGAGAGCACCCACCGTGGCTGAGGATGATAACCATCGTAGCTTCCGGAGACAAACTTTTCTGACACGACTGCAAATGGACAGATGTATCGGTGTAGGGTCCTAAGAGCCTGGAATGTTCCTTTAGAAATTTAGTGTTCTTAGGAAAGTCGTCAGAACTTGGGTACTTCTATGTATGAGCCAACGTTGGCTTAATAGAATGGCACATTTACAGTTTATCTTCTCAAACGTCTTCACAATGATTAGAATCTACTTTTACTGGCTTTAACAGTGCTGAACTTGATACTATCTCCTAAATTAG
>NC_022021.1:63006290-63008838 GCF_000317375.1 Microtus ochrogaster
TCTGCCTCCCAAGTGCTGGGATTAAAGGCATGCGCTACCATCGCCCGGCTCCCTGCCCTTTTTTGTAAGGACATTTTGAAACAAATTTCACGAACACATTATAAACTGTAATAATAAACCACTATTTTTATTCACCCCAGAATTCCTTACATTAATCTATGCTCTATCAGTATTAATATGAAATTTTATTATCTAGAAGGTTAAAAATTATTTAAAAGCAATTAAACAGCTTTAAAAAATAGTGGGTAAAACTGGACAATAATCTCTCCAGGAAATCCTGCTGTTTGCACATGCACAGCAGGCCTTTTCCTTTTTTCTTTTTACTGTGTCCACTCTAAGCGAGTATTTATTTTCTTTTCAAATGTACATTGCATTGGTTCTTTGCAAAATTCCATTACTATTATGAAGAAAAATTAAAGCTAGTCTGCAAAAATGATAGCTTGCCTATGTTAACACTCCTATTTCCTGTTTGCAGATTCCTCAAGTCAAGTCAACTAGAAGATCCCCATCCCATGGCTCCCACTAAATTCAAATACTTCATCGTGGTCCCTGCCAGCACAGTCTGCTCATTGAGATGAGCATTCTTTCCTTGAGGGCATTGTATGAGGGGGGCTGCCGAGGGTGTGCTGTGTTCCTCTAAGGGCACAGTTGGTTCTAACAGTGGGAGTCATATTCCCTCTCAATGCTCTTGTCACCCTTGAGGGAATGCCATTTGAGCTCAGTGATAGTCTTACATATAATATGTCACTTGTCCCCAGATGCCCTGTGCCATGGCCTTGAACTTGTTCTGAAGCCAGAGAAGAAACTATTACCATGACTATTATTATTCATTAAGGATCGGTTTTTCTAACTGCATGTTTCATCTGATGACTGAAGGTTTATAAGCAGCATTCTGATTTTGCTTAAATTATTGATCCCTTTAATAAATATTTAGTGTGATTTATTCTAGCAAGAAACGAATGAGTTGAGAGAATGTACTTACAGATCATTTTAATTAAACTTTCATCCATTCTTTTAGAGAAAGAACAATAATAAATTTCTATAGAAGCCTCATTGAATGAGTATTGTATAATGAGTTACAAATGTATTTATTACTGCTCTTTGGGCTCTTGATATTACACTATATTTAATCAAAAGGCCATTCCACTATTTCTATAAAACAGTATTTTAATCTCTTAATCATGGGCAATAGATAGTATTTAATAATGGATATTGTGATAAAGAATCATTTTTCTGAAGTTCATTTTGTAACCATAATTAAGTTTTTTGAAGTATTAAAGTTATAATTTGTTAACTCAGTTAAGAGCTTTGTGCTGTCAGCTGGTGTACTAGGGTCAGCATTCCAGTTACTCATTAACCTTTCAGCTTGACTTTGTCTTGATGGAGCCTCCTTTTTCTCTCTAATTCTCTCCCTCACACCTGCTTGCCCCCTCCTCTCTTTCTCCGTCCCTCTACTTCACTTAAATCCACTTTCTGTGTTCTAAGTAAAAGAAAAAAAAATACATGAATTACAATCTTCACAATGGTGTTTCTATCTCTTGATTCTAGCCATCCTAACTTTGTGTTATATCGATATACGAGAAAATAGTTCAAATGTGGTCTAGACTGGATGTATAATGGCTAAGGAATGGAAGGTTAATTTACTTTTCAAAAACCTAGACATTTCTAGCACCACTCTGTAAGATCAGAACATTTTGTGCACAGCAGTATTTATTACTCCTGTTAACACCACCTGTGAATTGCCCTTTACGATATCCAGTGCTGATAAAAATCTGGGAATATTAGTGATACCAAGAGGCGAACATAAATTACAATATAGAGAATGTTTAAAAAGCAAAAAAAAATTTTTTTGACGATCAGTGGAAGATCAACTAATCTTCCTGGTTCAGTTATAGAAAAGCAGCACGCAGCACAGCACAGGTGGTTATCCCTGTCACCTCTGCAATGGCCTTTAAGCGCCACAGCGGCTGTGTGAGAGAACGCCCTCCGGTGTTCACTTCCCTTCCTTTCTAGATCCTTCCCTGTGCCAAGCTATCTCAGAACGGAATGCTCACTCGGTGGAACGTTTTTCATCCTGTGCAACACGTTTTCCCTTCAGAGGTCCAACTCCTAGATCATTTTATAAATAAGAAAAGAGGTTGACTTGTCCTACTTCTTTTTCTCATTATCCTAAAGTTTTATCCAGTACCAATAAGAACACAGGACAGGAAAACACTGGGGAAAAAAGTTATGACAGCAATACTTGATACCCACAGGTAGCTGGCTTAATAAGCAAAGAACTTACTACATAAGCCTAAAGACTGCAGCTCTGTTCCCGTCATAGAAAGACGGAAGAAGAGAAGCGAGTATACTAAGGCTTCCGGTGGCTTCTGCATGGATGGCCTGGCCCACATGCCCCACCATTGTAAACACATGAGATAACAATTAATAAGTATATTTAAAAAATTCTAAATAATTATCTGTTGAAATAAGAGCGGCCGAGCTGCGTCCCCCGCACCCGGCCGCCCACATGGCTAGCTTAGCTTATGCCCCGAAATAATTACACGGA
>NC_022021.1:63009075-63018672 GCF_000317375.1 Microtus ochrogaster
CTGTTCTGTTTTCTCCGCCTACCTAAGGGTTGGCCTATGAAATGGGCCTAGGCAGTTTCTTTATTAATAAGAAATCATTTCCACATCAATTATCTAAATAATCTAAATCAAAAATTTAAACCTTATTTTAAAATTTTATTTTTTATATCTTTATTAATTATCTTTATTTATTTAATTATGTATTTGGATGTTTGCTTGCATATGAGTATGTGCATGTGAATGCCAATGGCCTAGGAGGCCAGAGGCATCAGGTCCCCTGGAGATGGAGGGATGGAGGGATGGAGGTATAAACAGCAGGAGTTACCTCCTGTGGATGCTCTTAGGGACAGACACAGACATGTTCAGACAGACACACCCAGGGATGCTTTCACAAGACAACATTCAAGCAGGTACAACTTTAATCTTACACAACAGACAGACGAAAAAGGATGGCAGATACAGGGAGGGGTGAACAGAGGAGTCAAGTCTGGCTCTGCGTTGGGATAAATGACACCAAGGGGACTTGCTTACTGGTGGCTCTGAGTTTATTATGTATTCAAACCCAATGTAGTTTGATGCTTCCTGGAAGGACCATGAGAGGAAGCTTGTAATGTGCTTAGTCCACACACATTGTTTCTCCCTTGTGAGGAATCTGTAATGTGTTAAATGATTGCATTTCCTTACCAGCAATTAATTAAGGCTGGCACACATGTCTGCTTGGTTTTACCTTGAACTTGGCAAGAAGTCATACCCAGATTCCATTTCACTTACATTATTAGTACTTTTTTTTTTTATTTATCAGAAACTTCTAGGAACATATTGACATTTACATAATTGCTTTTGTAGAAGGCGTTTCCCTTTCCTAGAACACCAAGGAGAGTTCTGCATGCCTGTTCATTTTCAATTGTTCTCTTGGAAGATGCAGTCCATTAGGTCAGGGACTGGTAAAGACACCTCTAGAGAGCTGGCTGACTTGCATGGGAAAGGCCACTGATTTAGAGTAGAACAGACATAATCTCTAGCCTCCTTTGTGCCACTTCTAACTTCTTGCATCCTTCTACCCTCTCCACACACATGGTCTGTAGGACTCTATGGAAGGCCATCCCCAGGCTTGAAGGAAACATTTCATTTACTGGTCACAAGTTCCTCCTTTTGTAGTCTTTCATAAGCACCCCACCTTGTTACTGCGAACTGAGCCTGCAGATCTCTCCGAGGGGCTGAGCCTAAGTGACTGTGGATGGAACTTTGACATTTTGCCCTCATTTGCCTCCTTCCCTCAGTGTCATTTCTATGGCCCATGCCACGCAGCATCTTCATAGTGAATCGCTTCACTTGTGTTTTTGTGGCAGTCTCCTTCTGAAGGGTCTAACCTATCAAGGGTGTGTGAACCACAAAGGCAAGGGGAACAGCAGACTAAATATGAAAGTGGGTGGGTGTAGAAGGGAAGAGAAAGTAGAAAGGTGAGGGCATCTCTAAGAATAAAAGACCCCCACCTAAATGGCAAGAAGAGAAATTTTGTATACATTGGGAATGAAGTCATTCGGTTTTAGAGTAAAACTCCTATAGGCAGACTGACACGGGTTGTCATATGTAGACTTGTCGTGAGATATACAGCTCTTTTCCTGTCGGGACTTTCTGGGGACTGGCATTTCTTTTGAGTGTAGAAGGCATTTTAGTCATAGAGTTGTGATCTAGTTTTATGTGGCTTACTAAAAAAATCTCTTTCTTTGTATAACAAATTGATCAAGAAATGTGAGGTTCAGAGAAATATTCCATAAGGAGCAGATCCTTTTTATGTATTTTATGAAATATATTTCATAAAAGCAGATCCTTCGGAGAGAGGTGGAAAAATCTTCTTCGGTGAGAGTAAGCTCCTTCCCAAGTTTTCAATGAAATTATTTTAATTGATTTTTGATGTTGAAATTTAATGCATCTCCCCTTTGTGCTCTCCACATTGTTTTCTAGATCTTTTTATTTTTATTTCTCAAGAGGATTATCTATAATTCGTTGTCCTCCCGGAGACTCCATGGAAAACCCAGAAGCGTGACTACAGGGAAAGTCCAAGAAGAATTGCACACAATTGTTTCAAACAAAGTTTCATGAATTCTTCATGAATTATCTGTTATTATCTAGGAATCTGAACATATTCATAAGTATACTAAAACCAGTGTTCACCCACTTCATTTGTCATCTAGATATTTGCATACTGCCGAGCGATGGTGGCGCACGCCCTTAATCCCAGCACTCGGGAGGCAGAGGCAGGCGGATCTCTGTGAGTTCGAGACCAGCCTGGTCTACAGAGCTAGTTCCAGGACAGGCTCCAAAACCACAGAGAAACCCTGTCTCGAAAAACCAAAAAAAAAAAAAAAAAAAGATATTTGCATATTAAAATCCCTTTGTATTTGTGAGTGCCTTATTTCAGACATATGTTGTATTAACTTTTGTTTTGATAAAAATGGTACCAGGGCTAGAGAGTTGGCTCAGGAAGTGTCAGGTGCCTGTCACCTGACAATGTAAGCTCCAAGACCAGTGTTATAACAGTGATCCACATGGCAGGAGAGAATCAACTTTCAAAAATGTCGTTCTCTGACCTCCATACAAGTACTAACCTATCCCATGCTTTTTCAGACCCAGTCCAGCTGGCCTTGGTGAGTTCCCAAAGGAACCATCCCCATTGTCTCAGTGTGTGGGTGCATCCCTCATGTCCCTGAGTTCCTTGCTCGTGTTCTCTCTCCTTTTGCTCCTGATTTGGACCTTGGGGTTGTAGTCTGGTGCTCCAATGTGGGACTCTGTCTCTGTCTCCTTTCATCGCCTGATGAAGGTTAATATCCAGGAGGATACCTATATGGGATAAAACCGGACTCTCTGAACGTAGCGGACAATGAGGACTGCTGAGAAGTCAAGAACAATGGCAATGGGTTTTGATCCTACTGCAGGTACTGGCTTTGTGGGAGCCTAGGCAGGTCTGCTCTTCGGGCTGATGAGAGAGGGGGAGTTGATTGGGGGAGGGGGAGGGACATGGGAGGCGGTGGTGGGGAAGAGACAGAAATCTTTAATAAATAAATAAATAAATAAATAAAAACAAGTACTAACCTATGACCCCTTCCTGCTCCGAAATAAATGAATATAATGAATTTTTATATAAACCAGTACTATCTTAATTTTGGTTTCATGGCTGCTTAGTTTTTGAAGTTCGATGCCCTTGTATGCTTAACTGTAACATGGCTTCACTTCCTGCCCTGACTTGCCTGACTTGGGTTTCTCTATCCTTGCTATAGGTCGTTCATCCGGCCACTGCGAATTCTGTGGTAAGAACAATCCCTTGTGATGATTCCTTGGTACCGGGCTGTGTCCCAGTGGACGGTCCATCCTACGAGGCTGTTAGAGTTCTTTTCCTTTTGCCAACCCTTTTGGCAAAGGATCTTTTATCTTCCTTTCTGCCACTTCTCTGATCTGCTTTTTCTGACGGCCTTTTCCCTTTAATCCATTTTCACCTTTGTGCTCCTCGATGAGTTTCACACATGCCCTGTTGATCTAAAACCAGACATCAGAATCTTCTGTGAGCGATTCCAGGCTGCTAACTGTGACTTCTCTCCCAGCTTTCTGGCTTTACATATAGAAGAGGCATCTCCCTTAAGCAAAGTCAAAATTTATCTGCATTCCAACCACAGATTTCCATAATCTTTCGCTATTTTAATTTCTTTAAAATTATTTCTACTTCGAGTTACTTAAGCAAAATGTTGTCTTGATTTGTTTTGGTCTCCCTATTTCTACTCTTACAAATTCATTTTCAGGGTTAATTCTTACATTGCATACTTCATAAGAAAAAGAATTTAAAAAAAATCATAACTTTAGTCAAAGTTAGAAAGAAGTGTCTAGGTTACTGAAGTATTAAATACAAGCTAACTGACAAAGTAATTATAATCTGTTCAAAAATGGTCCATTTCCACAAAAAACACTTACTTCAATAGAGAAGCAATATGTCCCAAATTATACCGAGTACATTTACAGTTTTCTTTGTGTTCATGGTTCACACAATGGTTCTAATAACAATACATATGGCTGCTGAGTTATTTAATTTTCCAGTTATTTACATGTATTACATTATATCTTACATATAATAGCTTTATGACAAAGATTAATTTCTTACAAAAGAGCATTGAGACAAAAATTCAGAAAGCCGAGCAACAAGTGAAGGTGAACCTGCCAACTGAACCGGGTGAACTGATGCAAAGCCTGAGTTCACTTCCTAATGGAAACGTTTGTAAAGATCCACTTCAGCGAAATTTGAGAATTCATTCATGTTCTCTACTAGATTTCTTTGCTTAGCAATCTTTTGCAAAGGCCGGCAAGATGGCTCAGCAGGCAGAGGCAATTGTGTAGAGGTCTGATGATCTGAGTTCCATCCTGGGTACCACTAGGAGACAAGAAAGAACCGAGTCTCAAGAGGGCTGTCCTCTGACCCCCATATGTGGTCTGTGGCAGCCAAGTACCACATGTACAGATAAAGGAAGGAAGGAGTGAACGAGTGAGTGAATGAATGAATGAATGAATAAATAAACTTTTGTAGGATTTCCTTAGCCCATATTTCATAAATCAATATTACATGCTATGCTTTTTCAATACTAGCCCAAATCATTTCTCCCAAATGTATAAAGCTCTAAGTGGATATACATAGCAAATACTTAATAAGCGATACATTTTATACACGTTAATTCAAGTGAACTCGTAGTTGTTCATTTTCCTTGTTCTTAATTAGGATGTACACACTTGGACATAGTGGCTAAAATGGTGATTAATACACATAACTAAAATAACCTTGCTAATTATAAAATTTAAATAGGACTTGTATTTCCAAAACGATGGAAAAATCTTGCAGATTTTATTTTAAAATATAGGTTGATAAGCTTTAAATTTGAGGTGGGGCAAATTATACAAGCTTGAATTCCTCTATCAAATTTAGATTTTTCTCATTTTTCCCTAGAAATGTTCTAATGTTTATTTATTTACTGACTTAACAGTCCTGTCTGTCCTGGAACTTACTCTGTAGCCCAGGCTGGTTTCAAACTCAGAGATCTGCCTGCCTCTGCCTCCTATGTGCTGGGACCAAAGGCATGTACCACCATGCCCAACTCTCTTTTTTTTTTTTTCTTTTTTTTTTCTGTTCGTAGATTCAATTTATTTTTTTTGACATAGTTTATACATTTTATTCTTTTTTTTAAATTTATTTATTATTGAGGATTTCTGCCTCCTCCCCGCTACCGCCTCCCATTTCCCTCCCCCTCCCCCGATTAAGTCCCTCTCCCTCATCAGCTTGAAGAGCCATCAGGGTTCCCTGACCTGTGGGAAGTCCAAGGACCGCCCACCTCCATCCAGGTTTAGTAAGTTGAGCATCCAAACCGCCCAGGCCCCCCCAAAGCCAGCACGTGCAGTAGGATCAAAAACCCATTGCCCTTGTTCTTGAGTTCTCTGTAGTCCTCATTGTCCACTATGTTCAGCAAGTCCGGTTTTATCCCATGCTTTTTCAGACTCAGGCCAGCTGGCCTTGGTGAATTCCCGAAAGAACATCCCCATTGTCTCAGAATGTGGGTGTACCCCTCGCGGTCCTGAGTTCCTTGCTCGTGCTTCCCCTCCTTCTGCTCCCCATGCCCAACTTTCTAATCCTTATTCTTCAAAGACCCTTTCAGTGCGAATGGTCCTTCCATGTCTGGAATATCTCTCATTTTTACAACCTTTCTCTGTCCCTTTCCGTGGTGACCCCTAAGTCAGGAGGTGGGGGAAAGGCTGCGATATAGTTGTCCTCTTTAGGGTTGAGCACTGCACAATCTCTTATGCTCAGTTGTGGGCTTCTCTACCCATCACCTCCTTCATCCTTTAACTAAGCCCATCCTTGTGTGTGTGTGCCTTTCATCTGCTATTGAACATGGCTAAACCTTAAAGTGAGTCTACTTTGATTCCTAGTTTGAGTAACATTTTCATTGCTGTGGACTTTATGTAGTAGAAGTCTTTAACCGAATGTATTTTCTCTTTATAAAGTTATATAGAACTGTTACTATTGTAATAGTCAGTAATTTATGTTAATCAAGTCAGTCAATCCTCCTTTCCCAAGCTTGGTTCCAAATCCTGAAACTTACCCTGGGTTAAGATATCAACTTACCTGGTTCTTGAATGCATTATCAATCAATGGTGTTCCATCAAGGAACAGCTGTCTCCATTGATCCTTCTCAGTGGTTCCTGCTTCTATAGAGTATGCAGGAAGATGGCCAGTGATCATTTTCAGGAAAGAGTCTCTCAACCTCCCTATTGACAGTCTTGGCCACAGAGAATGTGAGACTGTCTGCAGGCCTACCCACATCTGTGCATCCCGTATTTCTTTCCTGGGAACTTGTGTGGCAAGCTCTTTTACTGCTGAGTCACTTCCCTGGCCAGAAATTGAGATTCAAATCTGCCTGTTCCATTCTAAAGCCAAATAATTCCAAGTGCTCAAGTACATATCAAATCCCATACACAAAAACAACTATACATCAGATGCATGACTTATAAATTTTTGAACTCTTTGTTGTGTATTGGAAGCACCTCTAGCAGGTCACAAGTTGAATTTAAGAGGTTAGTAAAAATGATTAGGTATTATTAATAACATTTAATTTGGAAAAGCAGTGCTTAACTCAAAATGAATGATTTACGTACTTCCCTTAAAATAACACTAATGCAAAGTTGTATCAGTAGTATTCATTTTTAGCTTAGATAAATACTATTCAACATCTATCTAAATTCTAAAAGACAGATAGCTTATTCTATTTTCACTATTTTAAAAAGGAATGCTTCACAAAGATCTAACAGGAAACTAGGCATACAGAGAGTCTTCCAACTCCCACCAAATAAGAAAGTATTTCTAAGTTCCACAAGAGGAACCTAGGTTCACAAAGGCCAATTAGCGTGGATGAGATGGAAGATAGTGTATCTCATGTAATTACATTAGAACTGAGTACTGTTTAAGGTCTATGTCCAGTCTCAAGATTGTATTTGGTGTGCATTTTAGGAAATGGAGATCAATTTTAAAAGCACATAGAAAAATCAATTTTTGCTCTTCTTTTCTGTAGTAGCTACGCTGTGCTTTGCACTGGAAAAGTGTGCTGTAGTCCAAGGAAAACTTTCTATGAAATCTATGTGCTTCTCCTCAATTATTTTCTAACCTTACTGACGAAACTAGTTAATATTTACCTTGTGTGATCCTATTTGTAAATAACCAATGCCTCTCCCCTGCCCCCCCCCCAAAAAAAACCCATATCACTTTACCATGCAGGATCACAACAACAAGGGAATGTAATCAGGTGAATAATATCATTGTTAGGCAAAGAAATAGAGACCCCATCCGTTAACAAAGACACTGTGGTTTATGTTCAGGTGGAACATAAACTTGAGCCCATTTTAGCAATGAAGCATGCAAGCTAGGGAGTGGGCAGATGATCACAGTAGAACTCCAGAAATGACCTTGTTAAATTATACATAGGCATACATCTGCTCAGCCACTGGTGTGACATCAATACCAACACACTCCCTGGTTGACAATGTCACCTGTGTGCAAAGCCAAGGCAACTAAATAATTGATTGACCAATTGATCTCAAAGATACTGTAGATCATTTTACTTTAAATTTACAAGTAACGTTTACCTCTCAATAGTTGGAAAGTTGGAACCAAATTTGACGTTAGCAGAGAATAATCAAGGAAGTAAACTAACCAGTTTTTCTGGCCTTAGCTGACACACATGGGAAGATCCCTGGAATAATTTCTGGGACATATGTATTCATCGGGAGAGAAGACTAAATAATAGATAACCTATTAATAAAGACTAACTAAATAACCATCTATTGCTTATGTTTTCAAAACATCTACCATTCAACTTTTACTTAGTCTCAAATCACCTGTGATACACGGGAGCTCTCAAGTGCACTCCATTTCCTGGATATGACAGCCATGCATTTCAGGCATTGTCTCCTAAAATACCCGTATGTCATGCCAAACATAATCTGTAAGCCCAACAGTGAACATTACCTAGTGGAGAAGTTAGTGCAGACAAACTTGTTTGGAGTGGGTGATGGGTCTGTATGGCACTCACTCTGGATGAGAAGCTGCCTAGACCTGGGGTTGGGGGTAGAGGCACAATGTAATTACCATTGGTCTTTTGTGTTAGATATGACTTACACATTTTGACCCTTCGCCTTCAAATCCTTCTTAGGTTGTACATTTTTGAAACAGAAGGAAAGCAACCATCCTGATTTATTGGAAAATATTCCTGAAGGGAATGGTTTGTCAACTGACTCTTTTCTCAGGAGCGTATTCTTGGTTCATTCATAGTGAATTATCATAGTAAAAAGAATCACTTTCCTTTTTATGCCCCGTCCTTCTATCTGGCTTGGTTACTGAACTGAAGTCCTTTATTTTAGCTGATCTAAGCTTCATTTTTGAAAGCTGATAATGGTTACAGATAACCAGTCAAGTGAAAATACTGTACTCCATCAGTATGACTTGTAGTTCACAGTTCATAAAGAAAGAGCTGTTAGGGTCAGCAAGATTTCATAATTTTGAAAACTTTTCAGGGTGGGGAGAAGTGCTGGGAAAAGCTGTTTTCCTGGATGTGGCATGCCCATCAAACTCACAGCAGCTGTGGGGACCCACTTAAGATTTGCAGAAGACCAAGCCACCTGAAATTCAGCATAGAGTGGGGAAGGAACTCATGAGGACATATTCTTGACAGACTGGCAGGTGATAGCTACCAGTGGAGGGAGAGTCACTCTCCCTTCAGTTCATGGCTGCTGGTAGCTTGCCCGAGTTCCAGTTGATGCTCCTACATACACGCACAAATTGGCAACACTGACTGAACTTAATGGGCTATTAGAAACAGAATAAGGAGAAGAGGAATTTGGGAGGAGGATGGGTTAGGAAAATCAAGCAGGTGTTGGAGGGAAGAAATGGGTGGTGGAAATGATCATATTTCATTATATAGATGTACAAAATTCTCAAATAATAATTTTTAAAAATAAGAAGAGCAACTGAAAAGATGGCTCAGCTGTTAAGAGATCTTACTTTTCCTACGAAGGACATCGGTTTGGATCTCATCACCCACGTCTACTGGCTTACAACCACCTATCATTCCAAAATCAGGGAATCTGATGTCCTCTTCTGGCCACCAAGAGAATCTGCATGCCTGTGGTCCATGTAAACTCAGGCAGGGATATGCACACACAAATAGATAAAAATAAATTAATCTGATAAAATAAAATGAGAGCAAAAGTAAATGAGAGAACAAACTGTGCAGACTGTTTATAATCAAACAAACAGGAAATACTGCAGAATAATCAAACAGGTAACCAGGCAGTGGTGGCACACACCTTTAAGCCCAGCACTCAGGAGGCAGAGGCAGGCAGATCTCTGAGTTTGAGATCAGCCTGGTCTACAAATGAGTTCCAGGACAGCCAGTGCTCTACAAAGAAACTCTGTCTTGAAAATAAATTATGGAGATCTTAAGGGTGGGGTGGGAGGGGGGTAAGGGGAGAAGGGGAGAAAAAAGTGAGAAGGGTAGGATGGGGAGAACTTGGGGCAACGGGATGATTGGGATA
>NC_022021.1:63019332-63020138 GCF_000317375.1 Microtus ochrogaster
GGGAGGCTGGGAGGAGGCGGAAATTTTTTTTTTCTCAATTAAAAAAAAGGAAAAAAAAAGAAAATAAATTATGGAGTTTGAAGAGATGACTCAGCAGTTAAGGACAGTGACTGCTCTTCCAGAGGACACAGGCTCACATCTCAGCACCCACATGGCAGCTCACAGTTGTCTGTAACTCCAGGATCTAACACTCCCACACAGACATACATAGAAGTAAATTACTAATAAAATATAAAATAAAAATAAATAAAAAGAATCATACAGGTGATTCTAGCCACAGAAACTAAAGAAAGAGCAACTTTCTATTTTTAACAGTTGACGTATATCTGAATTAATAAGAAGCTTTTGCCCCAAGAATTCAACAATTTTCTCTTTTAGTGGTTTTTCAAGGGGTGATTTTATTCCATTCTTTAGCAGACGTTGGACATCATCTGGATGAATTTGGACTGTTGCATTTGGAGGGTGCTGCCTTAGTGGAAGAGAGAAGACAGGACCACTTCCACATCCTACAGTGCTCAGAACAGCCTACTCATCCTCCCCCCAAAGAATTATGCAGGTCAGACACTGGTGGGGTTTAGAAACCTTGCCTATGTTGTCTGCTGTGTGTTACAATAGTGACCTCAGGGAGTACCAACATACAGAGCCTTCACTTTTGAAGTTCTGATAGAGGTCAATGCTGGAGAGATGGCTCAGTGGTTAAGAGCACTGACTGCTCTCCCAAAGGTCCTGAGTTCAATTCTCAGCAACCACATGGTGGCTCACAACCATCTGAAATGAGGTCTGGTGCCCTCTTCTGGCCTGCAGGC
>NC_022021.1:63020298-63027704 GCF_000317375.1 Microtus ochrogaster
AAAAAAAAAAAAAAAAAAAAAAAAAGAGATCAATATTCCAAACCTGGCTTTTATCTTCAGAGAAATGAATCACTAAATTTACTTTCGATGATAACTTTCTTTTATGTATTCAGTCAATCATTACAGAAAAGAAATAATACCTGGCCTGGTAGAGGTAGATTAACCTAACAAACAGTTAGAACAGGTCTATGAGAGAACACAGATGACAGATTTGTTTGTGGTGATAGTTTTAATGTTGGCTGAGTGACTAGCTCAGTTGTCCTTCAGACTAACCTGAGAAGAATTTGACATCTAAGTTATAATACGAAATGGTTTAATGAAAAATTCCATGGAAGCAAGTATATACCAGTCAGTCAGGAAAAAAAAAAAGAGGAAGAGACTAGGTTGGTTTCAGAATGGCTATGTCTAAAACGTATAGATGGAGATTTCCAGAAAAAGATGCCCTTTGAATAAAGCTGCACTTCAAAACTACCAGTAAATATTTTGTTTCCCAAAAGGATCTGGTCCTGAAATGTTAAAAATCACGGGTTGAAATGCTACTTCTATTTTAGAAGAAAGTAATTATGGAAAGCAGCCCTCCTTCCTCTTATGATATCAACTTATAATTGTTTAGGATTTGATTATCTTCTGCACGGAACGCGAAAGTCCTCACTCTCCGGTGCCGCCTTCTCATCCTGTTACTCATTAGCACCTGTCCCAGGGAAGGCGCTGGAGCTCTAGGCGCTGTTTCCACTTGTTCCGTAATGATCTGCAGGGGAGAAGAAGAAGGCAGAAACACGGTTTACCGTTCGCCATCGTCAGCTGTGACTCACGGCAGAAGACAGAGCAGAGTGCTGCTTCTCCATCCCTCGTGAAGGGCAGCAATGGAAGAGCGTGTTAAAGGAAATGACCTGCCGTCTCTTTGGCTTGCTAGTTACAGAAACACAATAGCCAGTGATTTACCCTGTGACCTTAGCTTCCACTTCCGGTCATTGATGTTATTGCCATGATACCTTCGGAGGTGGAACCGACAGCTTTTCTATTGTCAAAACAAACAAACAAAAGAGAAAGAAGTTTGGATAGATTTTTCTTCTTACTGTCACATTCCTGGAAAATATCAATCTGAGAATTAGAGGAGTTTTATGATGTTGCTGCAATCACTGCATTTATTTTAAATAAGTTTGAAGTGGGAAATGAATGAACTGACTGATTAGTTGCTAGAGAAAATTTTTATGATGAATGATTCCAATAACTGCATGGAAGTCTTCGATGTGTCCACCTTGGTGCATGCTTAGAGGTCAAAAGGTAAATTTTGGAAAGTTTTGCTTTGGCTTACTTATTGAGCCTGTGCATTTTAAAGTGGTTTTATGATGAAGAATGCATCTGGGAGCCTTCCATGGAAATTCAAACTTTTACCCGTTAACCATCTTTCTCTACGTTACAAGGTCTTAGAGAACAAAAGACCCAAATGTCATGTTGTGTATTCCTAAGCACCTGGCATGCCCAGCACAAGCAGGTTTGCAAAGCATGCAAACAGTTGAAGAACAAATTGATGATTTTGATATAGGAATAAGTGCATTTAATAGTCTCAGGGGACTAATGTTTTGGATAAGGAACCATCACTCCCTCTCTCTTCCCTGGGCTATCTTTAGGAATGGATTTATTATCTCCTCGCAAGTGAAAATTAATGTAAAATTTACTAAATTTATTCTCCTTTCTCTCCTTGTAGATGCCAGAGGATAGTCTCATGTGTTTCATCTACTTTCTTTTTGGATACAGGATCTTTTGGCAGGAGCTAGGGGTCACCTTGGCTCTGGGATCACAAGCAGGCAGCAGCACACTGCTTTTGTTTGCTCTTGTTTATTTTGCTAAGAATTCTGGAGGTTGAACTCAGGTCCTCATGCCTGCAGAGCAAGCACTTCACAAGCCGGAGCATCTGTCCCTTCCTAACCTGTGCCTTTTAAGATGGGGTCTGCTAGTCCTCTTTAAGACAACGATCAAAGTAAAACTGAAATTGGAATCCCCACAAACAAGCCAAGCGTACAGCTATTAGCCACTGAACCATCATAACAAAAATGTCATAGATTTTGTTTAGACCTGTCTCTTTTCCTTTGGCCATTTTCTCCCCACAAAAATCTAGATAGATTCAGAGAAGCAGAATGCATTTAGAAGTTCACGTTTTGCAAAGAGTTGGACTTAGTTAGTGGAAGTCCATTAGAGAACTCTTGAACTACTCATGAACACTGTCATTAGTTCAGTCACCTTGATGATAAGGTGATCTTGAGGTGAACTCTGAGGTTGAGCAATCTCAGATAATGATCCTTTGTTGAGATGTTTTGGTGTCCGTAATTGGGAACAGAGAAAGACAACCTGAGATAGCTTCAGTTAAAAAAAAAAAAAAATCAGTCCTCACTAAAGTAAAAGACTTGATTTATGATGGTATCTCTCTCCATCAACAGAAGACAATGCTTTTTTCTTATAAGACTAAAGCTCTACTCTCTACCATTTTAATTTTAGCAACGAAATGGTTCTTAAAAACTAGCCCTTCTATTAACACAAATAATTCTACTTTACATAGCTGCTAAGAACACACGGGGTTGTCAATAAACTGAAAGATTTGCCTGCTGCTACTATCTTATCTCTGTTCTGATTTTCCAATAAAGAGCTGTAATAATGGCTCTTACTATCTCTTGCTCCTTGGAATATAACAGTTCTCTTAAAGTGGGAAGTACACTTGAATGCATTGGCACAGGAGATCATTTCCTAAATATAACCCCAGTAGCACAGACACTGAGAAAAACTATTAACAAATGGGATCTCCTGAAGCTGAAAAGCTTCTGTAAAGCAAAGGACATGATCAATAAGACAAAACGGCAGCCTACAGAATGTGAAAATCTTCAAGAACCCCATATCACACAGAGGGCTGATATCCAAAATATACAAAGAACTCAAGAAATTGGTCATCAAAAGAACAAATAATTCAATTAAAAAAATGGAGTACAGACCTAAACAGAGAACTTTCAACAGAGGAATCTAAAATGGCTGAAAGACACTTAAGGAAATGTTCAACATCCTTAGTCATCAGAGAAGTGCAAATCAAAACAACTCAGAGATTTCATTTTACACCTTCCCCAAGACCCAGTAATATTATGTTTGGGTATATACTGAAAGGATGCTCAATTGTACCACAAGAACATGTGCTCAACAATGCTCATAGCAGCATTGATTGTCATAGCCAGAACCTGGAAACAACCTAAATGCCTCTCAACTGAAGAATGGATAAGGAAAATGTGGTACAGTCACACAATGGAGTACTATGCAGCAGAAAAAATAATGACATCCTGAAATTTTGCAGGCAAATGGATGGATCTAGAAAACATATTGAGCGAGGTAACCCAGACCCAGAAAGACAAATATCATATGTACTCACTCATAAGTAGCTTTTAGACATAGAGCAAAGAAAACCAGCCTATAATTCACAATCCTAGTGAGCCTAGACAACAAAGAGGACCCTAAGAGAGACATCATGGATCTGATCTATATGGGAAGTAGAAAAAGACAAGATCTCCTGAGGAAATTGGGAGCATGGGGACCACAGGAGATGGTTGAAAGGAAAGAGGGATAAAGAGAGCAGATTAAAATTTATAGCTCAATAAAATAAATAAAAAAAAATCCCAATTCTCTTTTGACCTGTACCTCATGGGTTCATGTGGTTTATCAGGTCAGGAACTGGGTTGTAGTTATCTTTGTGTTTCTTACCTCTTTTCATAGTCATGAACGATGTGGTACCCAGTGAATGTGTGTTGAATGAAGGAATGACCAAAAGGGCAGCATGAACAAGGTGAGGAAAGGCTAAAGAATGCTAGTATGTTAATGCCCCGTAATCTTCCTGTCCTGGCTACTGACTAGATAAAGATGGGCTTCAACAAAGGCAGGTAAAGTATTATAGACATAAAGAAAAATGAATACTGGGTCTATAAATTAAGAGAAGAAAAGTGTTTTAGAATGGAATTTATTATATGACAAGGATTGTGTCGGGGGAAAAGAAGAGTGGTAGACAGGATGCTGCTGGAGCCTTAAGAAAGTCTGGTTAAGGAAGGGAGGAGGCAGATCCTGGAGGGAAGACCACCTGGGAATAGACCATAGAGTGCCTCTCATCTTTAGGAAAGATATTTATAGGTTTAAGCAGAAAGGGGGAAGCAAAGTCCTTAGGAATTTCATGATTTCATCAATCCTTCGGGATTGAGACATGTGCAAAATAACTTTCTGGTCCATGTTATATCCAATCTCAGATTTGTTCTTTGGATTCTGACCATAGGATTCTAGGATCTGTCAGTACTATAAGCTCTGGACTTCTGATATTGATACTGCAGTGGCTACTACTGAGACCAAAATGTAAATGCAGTTCATTTGTGGTATTATCCAGGCTTGTGTTCTATTGGCGATGTGTGTGTTTGTGTGTGTGTCCTGAGGATAGGCTGAATTACATTCCCAAATCGGTGTGTTCAAATCTTAATCTCAAGGATGACCATATAGGAACAGACTCAGAATCAGTGTAACAAGGTAAATGAAGTGAGGGCATAAAGGTAGAACCCAATCCACTATTACAGGTAGGTATCCTTACAAATAAAAGAATGTAGACAAGACAGAGAGAAGAAAACCATTTGACAGGAAAGAAAGGGGATGCCAGCTACAAACCAAGAGAGACCTAAAACAGATATCTCAGCTCAGTGATGGACCCGCAACTCTGAAGCTCTGATCTCAGATTTGGAGTCTGTAGAACTGTGGGGAAATAAACAACTGCTTCTAATAAAAGAAAAGAAGAAAGAAAGAGATGGGAGATGGAAGGGGAGGAGGAAGGGAGAGATAGACAGACAGTCAGACAGACAGGGATATATATCAATATAAAGAATTTTGGACTTTCTGAGTCATTGAAAATTTGTGTTTGAAGAGAAGAAATCATTTGGTTCAATCTCATCAGTTATATTCATGAAAATATAATTTAACTGATTTAAGAGGACAAGTGGGAAAATATTCCACATGTCTCTTCTTTTGCCCATGAACTAACTACTCCTTTAATTTTGTGAGTTTTTCTTCATTACATCCTCAGTATAATATGGAATCATAAGAATGTTTTTGGTAAATTGTACGTAGATTCTCTTATGCTTTTTTGTTATCTTTTAAGAGTTGTTTATTTTTACTTTGACATCCTATTTAAACCTTACATTATTTTAGATCTAGTGTTATATTTGTCGTAGAGTTGAAGTCGAGAAAATTAAAGCATTTGGACACAGAGCGATGTAACCAAAGACAATGACTATTTTCAAACTTCGGGCATATCACTATTGAGAAGAGGATTTTTTCAACTCCAGATGGCAGAGCACAACTCCAGAGCCTGATTGACTAGGCCTGATTGACTCCACATCTTTGTACAAGAAGGCTTCAGATGGTTGGATGCCTCTAGAATGACAGTGGGAACCACCAACGTGGAGAGTGACTTTGTGCCAGTGACCAAGAGGGAAGAGCTTGCTCATTATTGGCATGAAAATGAGGGCTGTTGTTATAGCATTTTCTTTCACTTCTTTGACGTCTTAATCTTCTCTGGGGTCGGGAGTTATCTTAGAGGTAAGTGTTGGAAGGCTGGGTCAATGTTTGTTCTCTTGGAATTCAGAAAATTGATAGTTCTTTTCTATTGCATTTGTTTTTTTACAGTGAGAAGGCATCACTCTACTTTTGTGTTGCTTTTAATTTGACAATAGGATACAAATGGAGTAAAGCTTCTTTACAACACCATGGAGATTATTTACATTGCAAAACTTTCCAATACTGTAATTTGAAAGTACAAAGAAAAGTGAAGTACACGATAAAGTATTGCAATGATTTATTTTCGTTTTAAATACTCAGAAACTGAAAAGTCTCTATTATTCTTTTTATTAACTCTCAAACATGGATTTATGAATATTTTGTTTCCAGTGAGTACTATTCTGGAAAATCAGTTGTTCTGCTTGTTTCCAGATAGCCTAATGTTGTCCTTGCTGTTCTTCTGACCTAGCCTGTTGTAGCGTACATAGCCTCCCTATGCCTTTCTTCTCTTGACTTCTTTTTTATGTGTGCAAATGTGATCACAAAACAACTCCATAGCACTGACCTGCCATCTTTATTGATGATATGGGAAGGTTAGTTCATAGATGATGCAATTTCTCATTTTCCCTCCTTACTTTTCACTGCTTCAGTACCGCATTTGGCTTGATGGTTTTGTTTAAGACTTGTCACATCACGGCACATTTTCTATTACTGAAGTTTTGGGAAACACAAATACTCCATCATTTTTGATTGAAAGTAGGAATTACAAGGCAGAGAACATAATTTATTTTGTCTTTGGGCATATAGAACAAAAAGGCACCGGAGTCTTGTTCTAAAAAAACCCCAGGGAATTGCTGCTACATAAACCAAACTTGGTCTCTGATGTGAGTCCAGTGATGGTGGCGATGCAGATTTCTCAGTACCTGGCTATGTCTAGACATTAGGCAACTAGGGAAGCAGCATAGGCTTGTCACTATGCAATAAAATGTTCAGCAGAAAAAAAAGCCCCCCCTCCCCCAAATGTGAACTCTTTGCAATCTTCTTTCTTCAAATGTAAAGCTGTGAATCCTGTGTTTATGAGATCTTAAAACGTAGGCTACTTGGTGCATCCTTTGGGGGAAAAAGATCACCTCCTGAAACCATCTGTGAGAGAATACCACTATAAGTGGAGTGATAGTTGTTTGAGGCAGACTGAAAAAGAAATGAAAACTCCCTGATCTTTGTTTTGTCCTCTATGTAAGCAGATCATACATCAGTTCGAAGATATGGGCATGGACCTAATTCTTGTTCAGTCACGAGACTTTGTGATAGGCGCTACTACTAGTGAAAGCGGCAGAAAAGGTGGCAAGGATGCCATAAATCTTCTCACATAGACTAAGAGAAAAGAGGAGAAAGTCTGAGGGCTCTGAGATGTGTGAGAATGTGGAAAGGTGTGGGAGTGGGCCCTGGAGGAGGTGGGTCATCAACACGTGCAGGGAATGAGTGAGATGCAGAGCACGCCGAAAGCAAGGTGAAAAATCATGGACTCAGAAGCACAGAGCTGAATTGGGGCTGGAGGGCGGGGTTAGGCAGTGGAGGAGTCAGAGAGGGCAGAGAGAAGGCCCTGGGGACAGAAAATCCAATTTCAACAGTGAAATCCAAGCAATCAAAATTGAGTCTAATCAGGCAGTGTGAAGAAAGTTTGCTGCATTTACTCACTCATTTTTCTGTTCACCGTTTCTTGTCCACACACAGAAGTAAATGCGTAGAGGCTGGCGAGACGGCCCTGAGGGGAGAGTGCTTGGAAAGTAAGCTTGACGTCCTGATTTTAGATGCCAAAAACCCACATAACAGTCCTGTGTGTA
>NC_022021.1:63027884-63028341 GCF_000317375.1 Microtus ochrogaster
TACATGTATGCTAGGTCTTTGAACCTCATTGGTCAACTATGTTGGGAGCTGTGAACCCCCCAGATCCTGAATTTCTGGTAAACAACTTGTAATGCTTGCAGCTGCTCTGAGCACGAGACCCTCAGGAGTTCCTGATAACAGGGGAGTGGTTTCTGTTGGGTTTGGCTGGGGCATGGCTATCAGTTAAGGATCCCTATATAAGCTGCCCCTGGACACAATAAAAGGGGCATTCTTGGGGAATTCAAGGATGACCCATGTCTCCGTCTGTGTGTCTTTGTGTGTTTCAATCTCTAGCCCCTTGTTCGGTTCATGAACTGTATGGTAGCACATAGAGCACAGACAGGCGTGGTGCCCTACATACTAGTCTAGTTGAATGGTTGAAGTCTAGGTTTAATAGGAGATGCTTTTTTAAAAAAAAGATTGGAAAAGCTGTTGAGGAAGACATCTTCTATCAATC
>NC_022021.1:63029459-63032205 GCF_000317375.1 Microtus ochrogaster
GCCACCACCGCCCGGCATTATTATATATTTTTAAGGACTCAGGCCAGACACGTGGATTGCAAATTAGAATCAAAGCTGCTGTGTCACAAAATTTCTTGATAGGCACCCAGTTTGAAGGTTAAAGTCTCAAATTTATAACCATACTACTCTTGTGCGGATCCTGGCTCATGATACATTCCAAGCATTAGATAGATATTTATGAATAATTTAGCCTGTACAATCACACTTTCCTTGTGGTTAAGGACTAAACAGAGTTTCCACTTCAGAAATGTCAAGAGAGCAAGTGTATGAGGTTCAAAGTAAAACCACATTCACCTTTTGGAGACATGCGTGTACATGGTTTCCTCTATGCGGCTGCAATGTCCAAGATTTGCCCCTTGTTTCTCACAGCCCTGTTCTCATTGAACACGCAGTCTGCAAGAGCATCCTCCCTCCTTCCTTATCCTAATGTTTTTGATCTTGCTTATTTTCTTTCTTTCTGTCCAATAGTGGTACATATTCATTTCTTCCTGCCCTGGAACACACTAACTTCATCTGTCTTGATTAGCCTGGAATTTCTATAATATAGATATTCCAACAAATATTAAATGGTTAAAACATTAAATGATAAATCTAACACCCTCAGCATAGGAGATCACTCCTAACTTGATACACTAAGGCTTCAGTGTTCAAAACTCCATTAGCTGAGGCCTGGAGAGACAGCTCAGTGTGAAGAGGGTGCACTGTTCTTGTGGAGGACCCAATTCAGCTTCCGGGATCCACGTTGGGTGGCTCTCAACCAACCAGCTGCAGGGCATCTGATGTCCTTTTCTGGCCACTGCAATCATTTTATTCATATGCACGAACTGCACTTGCATACTTAAACACTTAAAAAAATTAGATAAATTTCAGTACAATCTTGGGTTAATAACTTTGTGTAGTATTTTTATGGGCAATTCTCAATATGATTCCTAAATTATCCTTTGGTGTATACTTAGTTTGACAGTAGTAGATGGGTTTAAGAAAATTTGATGTTTCTTGGTATTTGAAATTCTATACTGTGAGGTTTTAGCAAAAGTGCAAAATGAGAATGAAAAACTTTTTAATATTTGAAAGAATATGCAAAGGTATCATGTAAAAATGATTTCCTAGGTTTTGAAAGTTGTATTTTAAAAGTACAAACCAGAGTAAATAGTTTTTCCTTTCCTATGGGAGCCCACAGTAGTAGATCTGCTCCATCTTGACTAAAGGTCAGAGTTCAGACCTATTCTTCCTCTGTCAAGGATATAAGACAGGTTTGACAGAAGCTGTGGCTATTAACAGGATGTTTTGACCTAGGGTGTGATACTTGATGCTTTCATTATTAAGAAGGTAATTACTTTGTTTGTTCTTTGCATCTTGTTTAAAAAAAAGTCTTTTGTTTTCCCCCTCCTTTTGGACTGGTGTATAGAAAGGCTCTAAGAAATAATGCGAGGCAAATCTCAGTATTTCCTGGATGCCCTTCCAACTCTACCTGTTGTCTCCTGTCTATTTGTTTCTTAATCCACACTCTTCTCCCTAAGCATGGACAAATATGCCGGCTGGGATCTGGCACTTTCCCCTTAAGTTAATTTTTTTTCTAAGCTTAGAATAAAAAATGTTAAAGATATTTCTTCCTATCACAAATTAAAACAAATGACAGTGAGGTTTTATGAGCTAATGAAGCAATGTGTTACTTGTTGAAGTGGATGCTAATCCTAATTAAACTTTCTCAATGACTATAGCTCGTGTTTATTTTGCTAAGCACCTTCACACACACACACACACACACACACACACAAACACACACACTGGGGGAGGGAAATGAGGGCCTTAGTCCCCCCCCCTTTTTCTTTTAAAGAAGAGTGACTTTATATCTGTGAGACTTGGGCTCAGCCCTATCAAGATTACAAGATATTAAACAAGGACAACATTTCAGTAGAGTGTTGAGAGGCTGATTAATCTCCAGAGCAAGCAGAAGTAGAGTGATAGAAGAAAGTTCACAGGATTCTTGGCAGATACAGTAGGTAGAATTCATGACTATCAGCAGCGTGCACACGCAGGAGTCAACAAAAGTTAGATAATCATGAGGTGGACAATTACAGAGCCTCTAACAGCAACAGACTCTCAGAACCTCTGGCAGAAACAGACAGACGCTAACACCAGTGTATAGGTAAGCACAAGCTCAGATACCAGACCTTCAGGAGATGGGGAGAGATGGAGTGAAATCTGTGGACAGGGGTACAGGAGTGAATTAAAGACTCTGGGACTGCTAAGTGCAGAATACATTCCCTCTGCTTTATAAATTCTTCTCATTTCTGCCTAACCCCCTGTATAAAAAGCTTCTACTCCAATCTATTTGAAGATGGGTAATTAACCCCCAGAGATCCTCAGTAATTGCTTTAAGGTTATAAAAGCTCCAGTGAAGAGAACAGGGTTTTAATTTAGGGACTCTGCTTTTATTTTTATTTTTTGCTTTCTGTTTTAAGAAAAAAATTAAATTTATTTTACTATTCGTTTTACATACCAACCACAGTTCCTTCTCCTTCCTCGCTTTCCTCTCCCCTCTCTGACCCTCCACTCCTCAGAGAGAGTAAGAGCTCCCTCCCATGGATAGTCAACAAAGCATGACATATTGAGGCAGGACCAAGCTCCCCCACCCTCATATCAAGACTGTGCATGGTATCCCACCATAGGGAATGAGCTCTGAAAGACCAAACCACATAATTGTCACCAATATTTAGAGGGC
>NC_022021.1:63032645-63072195 GCF_000317375.1 Microtus ochrogaster
GGTAAGTCTTAGGTCCTCCCCCCTCTGTCCATATCTTGAAAGGTGAACATCCAAACTGGCTAGGCACCCACAAAGCCAGAAAATTAAGTAGGATCAAAACCCCTTGCCATTGTCCTTGGCTTCTCATCAGCCCTCATTGTTCGCCATGTTCCACATCTGTCTTTACAGGATGGAGCAATGAGAAATCCATGCCTCACAAGCTTAGAGTCCATACTGCTTGGGGATACAGGAGCATAATCCAAGAAGCTCCTATTGGGTAGGAAGGTCAGTCTCCTCGACAGCATGGGAAAATGTTTGTGACAAAAGGTTTCCTCCAAATAGTCTTTAGCCTTCCAGGACTCAGAACCCTGATGTTCTCTTAAACGTTGGTGAAGATACCTAAACACTTTTGTTCATGTGAATTATATCAGTGATGTTTTCACTAACGTGGATTGTATCAATAGAAAAATTCCATGCTAAAAATGCATGAATGAGAATTATTATTAATTAATTTGAACATGAAGTCATTGTATATTAGTACACATTTTTGTGAAACAAATAAATTTTACACGTGGAAAACAAAAAAATTGTGAATACAGAGGCAATGCTTTTATCTTTACGCATTTAAATTCCTACTGCCTTAGGAAGAGAATAGACTACATAACTACACTTACATTCAACCTGTATGTTATATTGGTTGATACTGGTAGTTAATAACTACACACACCCAGAAGGGTTGATGTGAAAAGTCTGACTGCCTTTGGGGACATTGTATATATTTATTGCATACAATCACTAGCTCAATACATGATAATTTCTTGAAGGTTAGTCGTAATATAGAATATGAAACTTTATCAATAACCTTTTCTTACTACATTATATTAGAACCCACTGAATTATATAACATTTAAGAACTTTGTCTTGCTTGCTTTGGGGAAATACTGATTTTCTGTGTCATGCACATTTTCCAAATATTGCTATATATCTCACTAAAGAGTGGCTAAACAGTTGCAACCGTACATCACTGATCTTGCTAGAAATCAATTGAGAATCATCCAGTTTCATGGGTGATAGTTAAATATTTCTTCAAATTCTACTTTTTGATTCAAACCCCAAATTTTATCATTGGCAAATATATTAAGTGTTTAAAAATCTGTTGTTTTCTTTGAGAGGCTCACATGACTCAGCTTTGGGTAAAACAATGGCTACCAACCGTGGTTTGGGTTGCATGATCTGCCATAGTTATGCTCAGTGTTGATAGTGTCTCACGGAAATGGTTCTTTTAGCAGCTCACAGTGGCTGTTCCTTTAGATGAACTTCATACCATGCTATGGAATAGGATGTTTTCCTCTTTCCGTACACAGAGTATTTTAAAATGGTAAAGAATGTATATTCAAGAGTTGAGATTTAATGATGCTAATGACACTTTTTTTTTTTTAAATCAAAGACAGTCAAAGAGAAACTGACACGTTCTTGGATGTGATTATGTGGAAATGACGATTCTAAGACTACGAAGAATTTTCTGGGGTCAGTGACTCTTGTTTTCAGCCATTTTTGTACAATTCAAAATTCAATTTCATGCATGAAATACTTTTAAATTATTTGACTTCATACTTACCATCAGGCGCTATTAATTTACAGGAAAGAAAATATAGTCATTATACTTGCTATACATGTTCAAACCTTGAATTCAAATTCACAAATAATTGGCTTTAATGTAACGAGCATATGGTATCATGTTGGCTTTTGCAGAAGCTTTTCAGACACCAAAGGAATGAATAATTAATTCTTTGTCTGGACCTAAGCTGTGGTTGTCAAGTAAAACAGAAGGGCACATTAAAATAAAAGGTCATTAGTATTTGTCATAGTTGAGACAACTGTAACAACGGATCTTGATGGATCCGAAACATGGAGAGTACATGTTTCCACGAGTACACTTTCCAATGTGTTTAGAAGGCAGATATCTGCTGTGGTAGTAATCAGTAGCACCTGTTTGAGGCTTAGATGTATATGTGATAAACTAATGTATACATCATGAAAAATAAAAGAGAATCTGAGTATTGGATCCAAGTCCAGGCTCAATTGCAGAATGAGACTGGGAGCGTCTTATCATGCAAGGCAAACCGGATATGTGTTGTTGCAGTTTGAGATTGACAGATTTCCAGAAAACCTTTCAAATAATGAGTAGAAAAGAATAACAACTTATGTCCCAGCAACTATTAGTCAAACTTAGTCTGTACAAGGATTTGGAAAATGAATTACAAACATCGATGTGAATATATATGTTTATATACATATATATATTTACACACATACACATAATTTGACATGTTTAATTAATTCTAACTACAATAATTAGGTCAATATGCTATGGGCTATTATGTGGAGCCAGTTCTCTCTAGTTTCAGGTTGGCCATTAACCAAGAGCAAATAGTAATTCAGCTGGAGTAGGAAAGAGCATAGGACAGCATGTGTCCACTCTCAGATGACTATAGTGTAGGCAGAGTAGAGAATGAAGCTTAGGAAAGAAGGCCAGAGGTAATGCTGCAAAACAAAGAAACAGGCTAAATTATGAGTGAACTCCCATATCTTATGTGTAACTTTCAACCGCCTTACAAATAGTTACATTAATTTGAGCAAATGGACAAGGAAATCAGTCAGCAGGCAGTTGATACAACATGATACATAATGATTTGTTGATGAGTGATGGGCCACTGAGCTAAAACATGCAAACATTATTTGTAACAGGCATGCTATCTGTTTGATATGTTACAATTGCCCAATGGTTGAAAAGATTCTTCTTCTGATTTGTAGCTTCCTTGGCTGACTGTTGAGTTTTGAAAATCAGTGTTCTGTCTGCTTTTATATAGCGCTCCACAATTTTATCATCCATTGACAAATTAGTTGTGGTATATTATGTGCTTTTACAGCCACAAATTGATTTTACCATTGAGCTTAAATCAGTTTCTATAATTTATTTCAAGGTCAAAGCAGAACATCTTAATTTTTCCACATGAGATTATTGACTTGTTTACACACGTAGGTGGGTCACAGGCTGATTTTTTTTCTTCTATGCAGAATCTGGGTATAGGCATCTTCACAGGATATATTTCTCGAGACATAGCATCAATGCCTCATCATAGTGTATGGTTTCAAGCTTGTTTGTGAATTTTAGGCTTCTGGTCACTTTAGAATCTCTTATTTTCATTCAGTTCATAGAAAGCCAAGACCATGTTCTATGTCTTTTCAGAAAATGAATGTTAAAGAACTTGACCATTGTGACAAGATTCTACTAGGGTAAGTAGGCACTCCCGCTTGGAAGGCTTTTCTGCGCATGGCTATTTATTTCTCTTTCTTGCTAGTTGCTTCCTTATTCATTTCAAGGGCTTTGTTTAGAATCTCAGCTTCTACTTCACATTGTCCTCTGTTGATGTCTACTCATTAATTGCTAACAGTTACTTTACAACTACATCATGGCTTAAAGATGGACCTGCATGGATAGCCCGTCTCCGATCACTGTTTTGCATATTCTTTCTCTTCTGTTGGATGCACTAAGCTCTGGATATGGGCTTTCTTTCCTCAGTGGAATCTAACATTCTCATCAGTTTACAGTGTAGACACCAGAATCTTCTTGTTTATTTTAGGTCTTCTCACTTTAAATAAGATATAAAGTATAATCTTCTGATAAATTTTCTAAATTTATGTTTAACCTAATTCATTTGCTCATATGGATGCTCTAAGGATAATGGAAGCAATGTTGTATATTTTTAGAGATCAAAGCATTTCCTAGCTGTGATAGACAGCTGATGATTCCAGACGAGGCAGACATATTTCAAATTGCCACCACTAGAGATGGCAGGGCGTCCTTCCCATCTAGGCAATTCTAAGGACTAATGTATCACTGTCTTTTGCAGCATTAGATCAGCTCCTAGTGATGGTTATCGTTTCCATTCCTTCAGTTCTTTTCTTCCTTAGGTGAGTCACACGAAGTATATAGTTTTGTTGTTCTCCTTCTGAAATAGATATACACCATGAGTCTTGCTGAGAGTGTTGAAAAATGTATACTTTGTCAAATGAAGTCATGATAAAACTGACGTGTTGACTTTGGGTGAAGTAGAATACATTTGAGGTTAAAGAATGAACATGGAAATAATAGAATTTAAAATTTTCTCTGTGTGAAAAAAAAAAAACAGTGAAGTTCCTAATACCAAGTTCCTTCATATACAAAAATAACCGCAGTGGTAATTAACTCCTATGGTTATCCTGTGAGGTAAATAAGTTAATTTATTAAAATGTGTGTGATGTTTATCCTTTTTGATAACTTTATTGACACTTATTGTCATTTTTCTATCTTTATGAGTAAACACATATTGTTGGAAATTTTGAGTTATACTGCTTGCCACCAACTATCTCCCCTTATTACTTAAAAGGTTTCTAGGAAGATTATATTTTTTGCAAAATGCTCTTAACTTTAGATGATTTTATTTCAAATATAGGAGTACGGTTCAAATATCATAAAATTTGGTGGTACTTGGTATATTCACAAAGGCCAGTATTACTACAATAGAATCTAATACACATTCATTGTTCCTCCCTGCAAACCCGCCACCAACATTCATTGACTTCTCTCTTTACGCGGAAACTATTGCTCTCCACTCCGTTTTTCTGGATTTGCCTGTGCTGGGCATTTTATATTAATTCTTCTCAGACTTCATCAGCTTATGACTTCTGCTTACATTTTTTTTCCTCTATCATACTTTATTTTACTTTTTGAGATATTTCACTATATGGTCCTGGCAGGCCTGGAACTTTTTATGTAGACCAGGCTAACTTCAAATCTCACAAAGGTCCACTTGCCTCTGCCACCTGAGTGCTGGAGTTAACTCTTTCTTAGCTCTTTTTTTTAAAATTTATTTTGTTTGCAGGTCATATTATTTAATTTTTAAAACTTTTTTATTTGATTGATACATGTGGGGCCAGGATTTTTTAGAGTTTGGGTGTTTTTAGATTTTTGAATATTCACATATACGTATTATGACACAATAAGAGTTGGGATCCAACTCTAAACATAAAGTTTATCCCTTTGTACAGATCCTGAAAGTATTTTTTTGCACCATTTTATATACATTTTCCTAAAAATAAAACAGTGTGGTGTGCGATATTCTACTTTACCACTTTTAACATTCTCTCAAAACATTTTATTTTTTAATTCCTAAAGTGAGGATCTCCAAATCTTTCATCTGTTTGAACACACACTGTTTACTTGTTTGTTCAGACCCTTTTTAAAAAACATTTTTGAATATAAATTTTGTTTTTTTTAACTTTCTGCCTGTCTGTATTTTAGTAGAATGTTCTAATTTATTTATATCTAAGTAATTAAAATTAAGTAGAATTTTGATGTATTTTGCTATTGCTCATATGCCTTACCCGTTCTATTCTAGTATATTTCTCTGTTATTCTATGTAATTTTAATTTTATTTTTATATCTTTCAACTAACTTCAAACTGTCATATGAACTAGAATAAATAAATATGAAAAGTTGTATTTATATATTTATATCTCTATCTCACTATATATGTAACAAAAATAATCAAAGAAAAGAGACCATCAGTTTGAGAAAGAGATAAGGAAGTGACATTGAAGTTGCTTAAGGGAGGGAAGGGAAAGAGATAATGATGTAATTATATTTTCATTAAAATGTATTAAATATAAAAAGAAAATGAGATACCCAAAGGGGAAAATTTTCATTTTTGAAGCACAGAGTCAATGCTATTTAGGCAATTGTCTAACACTGTGTCAGCCTTCTAGATACTACAAGATATAATATAGAATTTCATCTTTTCATATCACATTGCCCAATGTTACCTTTTGAGAATTTCACAAAAATGTTTATAAATGTGTGTGTGTGTGTATATACACATCAGAATGTATGTGTATATACACATCAGAATGTGTATGGTACATATGTACTAATAACCAGCATGTTTATCACATATCAGTATATAGCATATATATTATACACCATAACCAGAATGTACTCTGTACAAACACACACACACACACACACACACACACACACACACACACACACACACACACACACACACTATATTCTGTTCCTCTCAAGTCCTCCTCCCAGAACATGGTCAGTTCTCTTTGCCCACATCCCTATGGATTCTTTCACCACACAATCCCCTCCCTCTCTCCTTCATGTCCTTTTGTTTGTGATTTGTGGAGGTTAACAGAGGTCATCTATAAGGCCCTGGGTTTGGAACTATCCTCTGCATCCTGGTTTGCTCAACAATGGGCACATAGCTGAAGATAATGGCTTCCCCTGATGGTTCTCTACTCAGAATACAAAAGTAATGCAGCAGGGAGAGATAGGGCCTCTTCTCCACGACAGGCCCAATTTTGCATAGACCCATTGCAGGTAGTCACAATGGCTGTGCTGGCATGATTGTATTGATCCTGTTACCTCTAGAAGATAACACCTCACAGCCCTCCTCCTTATCTTTCAAGTTTTACATATTTTCTGTTTTCTCCTCCTTCCTGATCCCTTGAGACATAGAGTTAGAGCAGGCAGTCTTGTTATCTTATTTAGAGGAGAGCAACCAAGGCTTAGTTATTCTTAACACTTGGTCAGCCAATCAATTTCCTCTCTACGATTACTGTGTGTTCTAGTCATTAATCATTGTTCAGTCAACAGAGTCATTTAGTAGTTTATGTCTAGAAAATTTCAACAATTGTTCCTGGAGAAAAGTCACTTTGCATCAGGCATAGCCCAAGTCAGGAGACAGTCTGTGTGCTCAGTTGCACAGTCATGTCTATGGCAGTCACAAGTTAAAGGCAGGGTAGGTCTCCCAGGCAACTACCATGCAGGTCAAGTTACAACAGTTCTCTGAGAATAGGGCTTTGAAGGAATTCCCAACCTGTTAATTCTTGTTGACTGGCTGCCATGTGGTTAGTTTTCATTGTGATTAGGAGATGCTGTAATTGAAGGTGGTTGCTGATCTGATAGATGAGGGAGAATTCTTTTAATTCAACTTTTGAAACCAAATTTCACTTTTATTTTTTCTAAATGAACATCATCTAGTTCACTACAACTATAATTAGCTTTCATAGTTCAAAACAAATCAGGATTAATTTTCTTTTGTCAGTATTCCTGTTGCTTTTTGTTGAATAACTTATTTTTGGAGATAACACTTTTCATTGGTGGTAACCTTTTCATCTTAGTTTTAAATCATGTGCTTCTGTGTCATTTTATAAGAAAGCTCAGGCTTCTTGTTTTGTCTCTTTCTGAAAACTCCTTGGGACAGATTTCCTCTCTTAGTATGTATGTATGTATGTATGTATGTATGTATGTATGTATGTATGTATGTATTTAGTAATTTCTTGAACCAGATTTCCTGCCTTTTTAGTCACTCATTGGTACCATAGGTACCCATGGTGCTATCAGTACTTGAGGTAGCTCAAACCAGAGGAAGGTGAATGCAGTTTGAACAAAGATGATGAAGTTCTTCTAAACATTTCCCTCTATCAGCTTGTGTTTCTGTGCAATTTAATTTTATCCATACAAAATATCTTGATATGTCATTTGGAAAATGACTCATGATGGTATTTTATCCACCCGAACCAGTGATTAACTATTTAATGAGCACATAGTCTCCAGGGGAGATTTATTATGATCAGCTTACTGGAGAATGCTCCTATTTGTGCCAAACATTAATTTATAGATTTGTGTATCTATGCCTACAGGGCACTTCTCTTTCATCAAAGGATGGAAATGTTCCACAAAGAACACATGCTTTGCTTATTACAAAATAAAATGATAAAGTATTAAATGGATTACTGTGAAATTGGAAAAGAGTAACAAATGATTAAAGCGGTGGTATTTTGGAGAGAATGCCTGCTTCAAAGGAAATCTTGGCTTCACCCACTGTTCCAATCTATGTACTGAGTACAGACTCGATCACCATCTGTCTTTGCTCTCAGTTGTTTGATTTGCATCGATGTATAGCTGTGTGTGAGTTCAGAGGTGAGCTAGGCAGTTCACCTTTCTCCCTCTTCCTCCCAAGGTGGCCAAATGTCAAAGCTAACACTTTTTATTAAAGGAGGAGGTAGAGAAGAAATAGGTTTGTTCATTCTTCTACAGAAATAGAGAACTTCTTGTAAAAGTGACTTGCTCATTTTACTGTGGAGTTTTCTTTTAAAAAGCAAGCAATTTTTGAAAATTGGAAAGTAAAATATAAAGAAAAAAAATGAAAAGCACGCTTCATGCTTATGCCTAGGGAAGGTATTATCAAAATATTTTAACTAGTACGCAAAACTGTTGAGGATGCATTTGAAGCTTATTTATTCTTTCCATTTTTTTTAAAATTTCAAATGTATCTTAGTTTTATTTTATTTTATTGTTTTTAGTTGTTGCAAAAAAAAATCTGCCTCCTCCCCGCTTCCCATTTCCCTCCCCCTCCTCCCACACATTGCGCCCCCTATCCCTCTCCCCCTCCCCCCCACTCCATTCCCCCTCCCTCTTGAGAATGAAGAGCAGTCCAGATTCCCTGCCCTGCGGGAGGTCCAAGGTCCTCCCACTTCTATCCAGGACCAGGAAGGTGAGCATCCAAACAGGCTAGGCTCCCACAAAGCCAGTCCATGTATTAGGATCGAAACCTAGTGCCGTTGTCCTTGGCTTCTCATCAGCCTTCATTGTCCGCCACATTCAGAAAGTCCGGTTTCATCCCATGCTTATTCAGTCCCAGTCCATGTTTTAAGTTTGGTTTTGTATAGCTATTTGCTTTGTTGCTGTTTTGTGTTTGGTTTGTTGATATTTTTTCTACTGATTTTTATCCATTCTTCTATGAATAATAAGTATCTTGTTTCCCTGTAAATAAAACATTATATGTCAGGGACTGGAGTGGTTTTATTTCTTGGCTGCAAAGACTTGATTGGAATCTTTGTTGTTCTTAAAACCAATAAGGTACTTTCTTGAGAAGAACTAGAGAGGATTTTTATTTTGCAGAATTTGGTGTATATGTATTTATAAAATTAAAGGCTTTTTTAAAAACTGGAGTGTATGCTTTCATTTCAGGGCAAACTTTGAGTCAGCACATGCAGCTAAACTTAAAATTACTCATGATGTCATTGGTGGCACATTTACAATACAATGGAAACACTGTGTGCCCTGCTTATCAAGTAGAATTCTGTGGACTATGTGTCAACTTTAGGAACAGTATGAGGAATAATATTTTATTATTAAACAGTGACAGTTTTTTTCAATGTGGAATTAACCACAGAGAACCTCAACAACAAAGCTGCCAATGAAAACACTGTGCACTCTTTTGCTGACTTCCTCTAAGAAAATACACTCTGATGCATATAACCTGTGCCCAGTCTTCTGCAGCGTTTGCCCATGCACGATGATTCCTGTTTCCCAAGCATGGCACTGGTCTGATGACTGCTGTTTTTATGTAGAACCGTGAAACCACTTAATTTACTTTCAAAAATAATGAGCTTTTGCATTTATATTTCAGTGTGCTGAGTGGAAAGATACTTCTGACAAAAACATTTTCAAGGCTGAAAATCAGCTAAATAATTTAATGCTGGAATTGAAAAATATAAGGGGGAACTCAGTGTAGTTTATTTTTTTTTTACCACTTTAAGCTTGCCAAATTGTTTTATAATAAGAACTTGTTCTGACCCAGTTAAGACATGAACAGGAAAAATGAATGGAACATACGAGAAGCAATTACAGAAAGCTATAATAGGTTTTCAACTGATCTGCTTCTAAGTCCTGCTTGGTTGGGTTTTTCTTCTTTCTCCAGTAGACTCAATTAACGGAATATCCCCCTTTGATGACAAGGGAGTTGTTATGTTAGGAAATAAATCTGTTTAAAAAAGCCAAGATTTCAATTCATAATATATGATATTAACTTATTTGCCTTTGTTACCTTTGGCATTTAAGCTCAGTTCTATTCTATAACTCAACTAATTTTAAGGATTTTGAGATGGTTGTGAGAGTCACGAGGCAAATCTCAGGTGTTTACTAGGTGCCCTCCAGACTCTATCTGTGTCTCTTGTCTATTTCTTTCTTAATCCACACTCACACTCTTGTCTTTTGTCCCTAAGCACGGATGAATATGTCAGGTGTGACCTGGCATATCTCTCTCTCTCTCTCTCTCTCTCTCTCTCTCTCTCTCTCTCTCTCTCTCTCCAGACAAATGAAGATTTCTTCTCTGTTCTTTTATAAAAGGCAAAAAAATTAATCAGCAACAAAGTGCTTAAGTAGGTTTATTTGACAAAGGAAACCAAAGCAAGATAATACTCTCCAGAGGAACTGGAGTGAGCTCAGTTAAAAGATTGAGCACACACTAATATCCCATTGAGTTCTGAGATGTAGGTTTTTTATGACATGTTTATGACAGTTTATGAGTGTGTAGAATATTCATGGGGTAAAGTGAACTTTATCTCTCAATCATGGAGGACTGGATCTTCCTTTGAGAGTATTTCTTCCCATGAGCCTCTTGAAAAACCCACAAGTTGGGATGTATCCAAACAACAGGTCAATGGTACAATCAACTAGGGTCATTTGAAGTTGCAGACCCTATATGGGAATGTATGGCAATTTGGAAAGTGATCTGACCCTTTATTTCTGATATGAATGGATGAGACTAACCGAAAATTTAAAGATGTTTGACTACAAAGCGGTATAATGACTGTCATGAGACACAGCTACCAAAGTTCAGCTCCAGCTTTATCTCATATCAAACCCCTTTACTACCATGTATATACATACATAAACATGTTATTATGTTTGCATGTAAATGTGAATATGAATATACAGACATATTCTTTACTAGTAATTCAATAATCTATACACTATTATTTCCTTTAGAGGTAATGAACAAACAATGGGTCTCACACAAATGGGTCAGAAAGAAGCTAGCAGGTTATTGAGACACATGTAGTGTGTTATAAAAGAAGATGCAAAGCCATAATGCTTTCATCCCAAGCCCATGTTGTTCCCATTTTGTCCTGCTGTGCCTTGAACCAGTTCTTTTTTATTGACTTGATTGATCAACCTGTGTAACAGTTCAGCTTTTCCTCTGTCTCATGTCTTTCCCGGTATTTCCTCTGCCTTCAATTCTTGGGAGCTTGATAAATGATTTCTGCTAATTAGCATCTTTTCACAGGTGGAACAAAAAAAATTATGACCACATTTTTCAACCATGCAAAAACAGAATCCCTTTTAACATAAGGCTTATGGTCTGATGAGTAACTGCTGCACACCTGCCAGGATTATGAAAACACTCTTTTGAAATTTGTGCCTCTCTCAAAAGAATATCATAAAAGGAATCAGGCTTTTAAAACTTCATGTGGCGATGCCTCATTGCCATGACTCAGCAGGCATCCTTATGACTCCCTGGGCACAAGATAGTTTTGAAAATGATTGCATCAGACCTTCCAACTCAGCTAATTTAAATTGATTTGTTATGTAGTCATTTTGAGAGGTCATTTGGCCTGAGACAAAGCCATCTAGTAGGGCATATTTGCCTTTATTTTGCCAAATCTATTATGCCCATGGCCTTTCCTCCTGCTATTCTGTGTTCTTCATATCTTTCTAATCTTCCCAATAGCAGGGCACTGAGGACTGAATGAGTCAGTTTGTACTCAGATGTGCATAACTAACACAGTGACATCATCAAAATTTCATTTGTTAATCCCAAGTAGTGAACCTTCTCTGAAACAGATGTTGGTAATTGACACTTGATAGTGACTAGAGTTTCTTCCTGGTCCCTTCAAATTGGTGCTAAAAGCTCCATTTCCTGTCTACAGTGGTAGAGAGGGTTGCCATGCACAGTCCTCCACTGGAATTTGGATTCTAAAGATTGGTCGTCAAAAATTTAATTTTAGTACTTATTGTCATTAAAATTAAAGTTTTTTTTTCAAGACAGAGGTTTGTGTGTGTGTGTGTGCTTGTGTGTGTGTGTGGCCCTGACTGGAACTAGTTCTGTAGACCAGGCTTGCCTCGAACTCATAGAGATCTGCCTGCCTTTGCCTCCCTCTGCGTCCCATGTGCTGGGATTAAAGGCATGTGCCACCACTGCCTACCTATTATTCTTATTAAAACTAAAATCTCAGTCTATTGCTAAGATTTGCTGTTTTATAAAAGTGATTGCTGATTGTTTCATATCTTATTGTAAAAGAAGATAATTTTTTTATTGAAGGATCCCAAACTGGTTTTATTGCCCAATATTCAAAATTTCCTTGTGTTTCTACAACATTCCTATTATGTGTGACTATTTCATTGTATATATTTATGAAAGTCATTTGAACTTCATAGTGAAAATGAAGGGTGTACAGTCAATTAATTGTTTTAAACAGGGTTACATTTTCTAATTCATAGCCTATTTAAAGACAAATGCTCAACAACCAGTTAGAGCACAGGAACTTTCCCTCCTCTTATAGCTGTGCACAGAAAAGCTGGGCTCTCATGGTATATTCTGTAACCTCAATCAGTTTTCTCTCTGATTCCCATCATGCCAACTGGCTTAGTTAATTTCTTCTCTCTTCTGGCAAATGCCTTCTACCACTCTCTCAATTCCCACCATTATGCTAATTTCTCAGATTCTCAACCAACCCCTGTTTATCTCATCTGCTTTTGTCGTTTTAAAGATGTCTTGATTATTTTTAGCATAAAATGAATGCACATGATAGATTTTGACTTGACTTCATTACAATAATTATTTAAAGTGTCATAAGTTACCTAAAATTTTATATACATTTTTAGACTTGCTTTTAAAGAATTTAAAGAACCCAAGAAGAAAATATTTGCTCATGAATTTTGAACATGACTATTAAAAACTTATCTAAGATGACTTACTGTCAAGAAGATTAATGAATCAAATGATAAGACTGAATTTTAAAAGGCCTTTTATGGTATATTTATGTATGTGTGTTCATGCATGTACATGTATTGGTAGCACATGCAACACACATAGGTATACATGTACATACTTGCTTATTGAAAGGCTATAAAAACACTCCATACTAAGGAGTAATCATTGTCTTTCTCATCATCACATGTTTTTGTAAAATTTGTACCAAATTTTAACACATCTTCAACTAATCTCTACATTTTGTTTATAATAATTGAATTTATTTTTCTATTTAGAAGTTGTGTTTTTTTGTAAATTTCCTATACAAGTACATACATTTAGACTATTTGATAATTTTGTTATTATCATACATATAATACATAAAATGTATGTATTGCCACTTAATATTGTTTATGCTTTATTAAAATATTGTTTATGGTTTATGAAATATGACTAAAGGATTTTAATTATATTTGTTTTTATTTTGTGATTTGCAATTTAAATGTAGTAACTCTTTTTCTAAGCATACTCTTGCCAGAGTTTCTCTGACATACCTGGGCCATTCTCCAAATTTCTGACACGAAAAAGAAGAAATGCCGATTTGATCCTGGAGGTGCCAACGCTGGAGACAAAGCCAGGCTGGAATAGATCACATAGGTGTGCAGATCTGCTCCAGGAGGAGCCAACCCTGGAGACGAGCTCTGGCTGGAACAGCCCACATAGGCATTAGCTATTATCTTTGCTGCCTTAAGGAACCAACATACAGAGTCTGAGTTGGCATGAAAACAGCCACAGACACAAAGGAAAAGGCGGTCTCTGACTCCGTGTAGGCACTGACAGAGCGCTTTCTTTCTTGTCCTTAGATTCTTTTTCTGAGAAATTACTGATTTATTGTCAAGGGTTTCAGGTCATAAAAAGCTGAAACCATGTAGCTGATGACATAAATATTAAGAGTTTTGTTCTCTCTCCTCTTTTCTCATTGTTGTAGAGTTGACAAAATTCTTAGTGGTTTCCTTACTCAACTCAGAGGGATTTTTGGTTCATAGAACCCTTTTAATTTCATTGTGGTCTTGTTTGTTAATAGTTGGCTTTATTTGAACAACTGGGGTTCCAATAAAAAACCCTTAGGACACCTATATTTTGGAAAAAAGTACTCCTTTTCCTCTCGAAGTTTCCAAGGGTTGGGTCTTACACTGAGCTATTGGATCGATTTGGAACAGATTCTGTGTAGAGTGAGCATTATTCTACACACGAATATCTAGTTTCCCCTGCACAGTTTGGTGAAGATACTGTAATCTTCAGGGAGTAGTATTTGAATGTTTACCATATGTTAGGTAGCTACAGTCAAAATATTATAGGGTATTATTTCTCACATTTTACCAATGATAAACAATGAGGGACGCACACAGCTCAAGCATCATAGAACAGCTAGCGTGGTCGAGTTGGATGCGAAACCAGCATTTGACAACAACACTTAAGCACATTCTTTTAACCCTCATGCTGCATCAGAAACTTCCAAAAATACATGCATAATACATGCATCTGATGTAGTAAGAAAACAAATACAACCAGAAAAGGAAAAAGCATAAGGCAATGTAGGCACAGTCATGACCTCCAGAGATGACTTAATGATAGCGAAGCCGGTGGCTTTCATTCTGAGCTCTAACTTCCTAGACAGTAAAAGCAAAATATGAAAGTTTCCAAGCATACCTTTCAATATCTAAGCCCAAGATTTAGTAAAGTAGAAAACTGAATTTTGTTTTAAGTAATACTTTCCTCTATTTAATTGTAAACACAAAGGCTTATGTATGAATTTATAATGTAATTAAGTGATTTTAAGAATTTTTTTCAGAGTACATTTTTGGTGTGTGTTACCCTACATTAAATTCTAATGAAATGTGAGAGTGATGGTGTGTGTGTGTGTGTGTCTGTGTAATCCTACATTAAATTCTAATGAAATATAAGAGTGATGGGGTATGCGTGTCCTGGGAAGTAGAAGAAGAAAGGAAAGGACAGAGGCATGTAGGTTTGTGAAGGCAACTTTACATTATTAAGACCTCATGGTGTATTAAAGATGTATTAAGGAGTCTGGTGACATACTTTTTCATTCACTCAACTAAAGTATCTGTTAAGAAACACATTGGGATTAATACCATGCCAGATACTGTCGTAGACAATGGAGTCAGCCACTACCTAAAATCTCATGGACTTTTACCAGGGGAGATAGATAATATAGAAATAGGTAAATGGTATCGCTAACATTGTTCTTTGCAAGACTAATATGGTATGTGCAGAAAGTATTTTTACAACAGGACTTGATCTACTTTAAGGAATTAATACGTTGTATAGAGGGATACATATCCAAACCTATACTGTTTGTGATTAAATAGCTGGTTAAGCTGAAGGACATTGAATAACATGACATAATAATATAATTAAATGGTAGACCAAAATGTAAATCCACAGAAATTCCAAGGCTATTTCATTGTCTTTGTATATTTGTTTTATAATCTTAAGAATAATGTTGTCTGTAAATATTTTAAAACTAATCTCTTCTCCGGCAGCTGAAAGGAAACGGTAACACTTTCTTTAAAGATCTCTCAGAGTAAGATCTTCGCTAATTTTTATATGTAGTGTATCCTCATGTCTAGAACAAACTTTGGCAAGAACAAAACATTCAAGCAATACTTTGGGATTTATGGAACTAGCTAATCAATCACATGATTAAGATACTATGGAAAACACGCTATTGATGTTGTCACTTACCTATTAATTATTGTGTTCTTCAAAGCATATGACAAGAGATGCTTATTTATGTGCTTCAACTTTTTGCTCCAATTATCGTCCAAAAACAAACTGTTTTAACTCCCCCACACAATGTGTGAGAGAGCAAAAGCAGGTGCAAACTGACAGTGTATTCTTCAGCTCCGTGATGATGTTTCCGTGCAAATCATGTAACTGATTAAGTAATTGCTAAAGCCTTCCTTTTCTCTGATTAATGTAGTGTCCTTTAGATAAACACTTGTGAGTGCACAGCAGATTAATTGTGTGTGTGTGTGTGTGTGTGTGTGTATACTATTTGATCTATTTTCAGGGTCCATCATTGAGTAGATAAAATATTCACTAGCAAATATTTTTTTTAATTCATTAAATCCATAACACCTTGCTAATAATTACAAATGCAAGTCAGGATACCAAACATTTGAATGGTGGAATGCATATTTTTCATAAATGTATTTTATGTAACATAAGTTCATCTCCTTTGAATACTTAAAGAGGAAACATTCATATTATTTCTCTCCTTAAGACTTCTTTGAGAAGACATTTACTGATATTCTTCACTATGTAAAGAAGCTAGTGAAGAATATTTTTGGGACATGAGTATGGTTCACACATGCATGTATATGCGAATGCACGGGTCCTTGTGCCAGGGCACCTTTCTGGAGGTCAGTGGAGGGTATCGGGTGCCGTCATCTGTCATGCTCTGCCTCAATCCATTGAAACAGGGCTTCTCTCCGAACCTGGATCTCATTGTTTATTTAAGCTAGGTTGGAAGCCACAGCACAGCAGCAATCCACCTGTGTCTACACTCTTCACCCAGCTGTGGGTTTGCAGGCGCACTCAGCCATGCCTGATTTTTTTATGTGGGTGGAAAGAGACCCAAGTATTACATACTGTCCTCTGTCCTCCACATAGGCACCATGGCATGTGCACAGAAGTATGCATTCATATACTCAATAAAGAAATAAACGAGTTTTTTTTTTAAGTCAACCCACAGATAACACTGAATTTTCAGCACTGGCAGGCTTACCACAGTGAAATCAGGTCTGCATGAGAAGTATACAACCTTGAGAGAGAGACAGAGAGAGCTTGGAAGATTAGCTCTTAAAATATGAGTCCCAGGTGCCTTGCTCACCTCTCCCTATACTTAGCCTTCCTTCTGTGATGGGGATAAGGCTGCCTATTTTTGATGCTTCTAGATATGCACATGATGAAGTTGGTTATACAAGAGTTGGGATAACTAATGCTGGATTCAATGTATTTACTTCTGCTTAAGTCCTAAATGCTTGCTTGATTGATGTTCAAAAGCAAAGAGTGCAGGCTGGAAGCCCACTGTAACAAAATAGAAAAACAGATCTTTTCTTCTCCCTCTAGGTCAGTGGTTCTCAGCCTTCCTAATGCTGAGAGCCTTTCATACAGTGCCTCATGTTGTGTTGACCTCAAACCATAAAATTATTTCGTTGCAATTTGCTTCATAGCTGCAATTTGCTGCTATTATGAATTGTAATGCAACTATCCCATGTTTCCAGTGGTGAACCCCAGGAAAGGGTTGTTCGATGTCCAGGTTGAGAACTAGCTTTAGTGGTTCAGAGTCTACTAAACCATATTGGTAGGTTCTGAAATATTCACTAGTTAAGGCAGAAATGAAGTTTTCAGAGTTAGACCATCTCTGGCCTCCACATAAGAATGTATGATTTTGTACACACATGTGCATATATGAGTATATACCATGCACACGTGTGCACAGTGTGTACACAGAAACTCAAAGAGAAAACAAGGGAATTCAGATAGCCATAAAAACTAGAACAGGAAAAGGCGGTGCACACAAGGGCACAGAGCCCTTCTACCTAAGATCCACACATGATCTCATTCACGCAAGTATGGGACTCCAGATGCTCTTGGATTATCTTTACAGTGATTTCTTCTCTTTACTTGATTCCTAGATGAAGATAATGGGCATGTTTAAACTAAAGTGAAATACCTGAGCTAAATGAGCTACATGTCATGAAGTCAATATGTTATTTTTGGATAAAAAGGAATAGGACTAAGGAATAGGTGAAAGATAGACAAACATATTCCAACTGACTCCCTTTATTACCTGATTATCCATAAGCAGTTTTTACCCCTCTCCCCATATAATACATGCTTGCACACAAAATTCCTGAGGTCTGACTGTTTTCCAAATTTATTTGAAAAAGAAAGTCTTTTATGTTAATTGTATTGTTTTGGGTATAAATAATAGCTGAGCAAAGAAATATGAAGTTGAGACATCTGATTTCATTTTATGCTCATAGTAAACTTCTTGACCATTTTTATGTTATCTTGGTAACATTTCTTAACCCTTGTATGACTCAGTCCACTGTATTAATTTCCTCCATAAGAGAAGCATATAAGGAATGCCCAGATATCTGAGAGTTTAAATACAGTCCTGTTTGATTCCAAGCCATGTGCTGTTTTGCTACTCCAGGGACTTTAAAAGTAAATTACAATGTGTTTGTTGTTGCTGTGTACAACTCCAAGAACCATCATGGTAATGATCAGTCCCCTGCAGTTGTGTCACACTGTGCCTGAAAAACTTCTGTGCATTTTCCATCCTCCCTTTGGACAAGGATGCCATGACCTCATTCTCCCTTCACCCCTTCTCACCACTGGCAGAATTGGTGTACAAAGGATATCTGTGGATAATCGCCATGATTTAGGAAAACAAGAAAAACTAGCCCTGGACAATACGGACTTTTAAAGAAACTAAGACTTTGGAATTTGCTAGAATTCTTGTTATATTTAGGAAGCATAGGGATATAGTGAAGCAGGTATGTTTTGATCTCACCCAGTGCTTCTCAAAAATGTATTTATATGCAAATTATGTGATGATGTTATAAAAGGGCAGATTATGATTTGGAAAGACTAGGGCATTGACAGATTTTCTCTCTTACTTTTTGTTTGCTTTTTCTTTTCTAGGAAACAGAATCTTTCCTTATATTATACACTATGATTATGGTTTCCTCTATCTATACTCTTCCCAGTGTCTTTGCTCCTCCCCTTCCATCAGGACCCATTACCTTTCTGACTTTTAATACAAAAAGGAGGTTTTTTTTTAAAAAAAATATTTATTATTTATTATGTGTACAGCATTCCTTCCATGTGTGCCCGCATGCCAGAAGGGGGCGCCAGGTCTCATATGGTTGCTGGGAATTGAACTCAGGACCTCTGGAAGAGCAGTCTGTGCTCTTAAGCACTGAGCCATCTCTCCAGCTCCCAAAAAGGAGGTTTTTAAAGGCTAATAATGAAATAAAATATAATACAGTAAAACAAAATCTAACAATAGAATTAAAGCAAACGGAAGGGAAAGACCCAAGAGAAGGCACAAGAAACAAAGCCTCATTCATTCTCACACTTACTAGGGCTCCTATGAAAAAACCAAATCAGAAGCCATAGAACACACAAAGAACCTGTGGGGTAAAAGGAGAGGAGAAAAGAAATATAAAAATAATGAAAATATTTTTTGAAAAGGAAAATTACTGACATAACATTATGAAGCAAGAAACCTCTGAAGATGCTGTTGATTTCATTTTCTGTTGGTCATCTACTTCTGGGCATGCAGCCTACCCTCAGGAGTACTTTGTTTCCCTAGTGAGTCTCTTTGCATCATCACTGAATTAGCTTATCATGCCTGCTGGACACCATGGTGTCATATAATTTGTGGCTGTTTTGGTGTTTATATTTCTCCATAGGTCAAAGCACCTTCTTTATTAACCAAAGGTAACAAAACATATTCACAGCATACAAAAGGGCATCCCACATCAGCCTCTCCCCATATTACCTCACTTATCCTCCATCTTTTTCCCCCATCCTCACCTGATCCTCCTGTTCCAAGCATCCTCCTTCAGCCATATAGCCATTATCATCTGTTCTATCTTCCTGTTCTACAATGGTCCATGTGTGTCCCTACCCTGGGTCCCTTACTTTGGGCATAATCCTGAGTGGGCATAATAAATAATCCTGGGTGGATATTAAGATAGATTGATTTCCAACTTCCTAAAGAACCACCAAATTCATTTCCATTTTCCCTCCCACCAGCAATGGAGAACTCTTTTTCCTTCTCCACATTCTCAGCAGTATGAACTTCCACTTGTTTTGTTGATTTTAGCCATTTTTTTTTTGCCATTCTGACAGGTGTAAAATAAAATCTCAAAGTAGTTTTGATTTGCATTTTTCTCATGACTAAGGATGTTGAGTATTTCCTTAAGGGCTTTCTGGTCATTTGAGTTTTCTTTTTGAGAATTCTCAGTTTAGGCCTATATCTCATATTTTGGTTTGTTTTCCCGATATCTGGTATATTGAATTCTTCATATATTTTGCATATAAGACTTCTCTATTGGATGTGTAACTGATAAAAATAATGTCTTATTCTGTTGGCTGTTGCTTTGTTCTAGTGGTGGTGTTATTTACAGTATAGAACCTTTTATGTTTCATGAGGTTTGTTTATTAGCTGTTGATCTTAATGTCTATGCTATTGCCTTTATTCCTTACAAATTCTGAATTCTGAGATGGTGCTTATGCTGCTGGTGTGTGTACATATTGAACAGAAAAAGTCAAGAGAATGTTGAAAATCTAGAGTTATATGCTTCATCCCATTTGGAGTTTAGAATGCTGGCAAGACTTACTTGATGGCTAAAACTGATCTTTTCAAGTTGCCATGGCCTTTAACAAACAGAAAGTTTTTAGTTTCCTGAAGATGGTCTGGTTCTAATGTTGTCAGATTGTCAAGTTTCATTATGCAGTATCCATCACCAGATTATCAGTGTGACATTGGTTTTATAATTATAGCAAATTCTTACAAAATATGTTTAACTATGGGAACAGGACTATTTGAAAAATCACAGTCTAGAGATGAGAGACGTAAAGTCATTGGTAGAAGGATTGGAGAGCGAGCGAGCAAGTGAGTGAGTGAGAGATTAATTTCCTTACTCACATTTTGAACAAAAAATCAATTCAATGACATTTGGTCACCTAATGAATTTTTTTTGGTTTTTTGAGACAGGGTTTCTCTGTGGCTTTGGAGCCTGTCCTGGAACTAGCTCTGTAGACCAGGCTGGTCTCGAACTCACAGAGATCCGCCTGCCTCTGCCTCCCGAGTGCTGTGATTAAAGGCATGCGCCACCACCGCCCGGCTAACCTGGTCACCTAATGTTTATGGGTAAGATAGTTCATACTGCACAGAGAAAATATATAGACATAAACGATCTTTTGAATTATTATAAAACAACCTTCATTTGCCAAGATAGATGCACTTCAAGCCATTATGGGTAAACACAAACAGATGTATATGGTAGAGAGTAACCCTGCACAGGAGTTGGAAAGAGATCAGTAGCACTGGTACATAAGACACAGGAAGAGACTGGAGTAAGCAAGATCCATCGAAAATAAAACTAGTGTATTGGGTTATTAAGAAAATAAAACTAGTGTTTTGGGTTGAACTAAGAAAGAACTTTTGAATAATGGAGAAGAAGAAACAGATGACAGTTTAGGAAATGAAGGAGAGGTCATAACATATAGCAGAGTATTCTGGGAAACTGAGTGACTTGATAGACATGATATTATTCTTTAGAGCTGGCCATGACTTATGGGTATACAATTAACGTGGTAGCGTTCCCAGTATTACAGCACCTTTTAAAAACTTGTGCTTGCCTTTCAAGAGTAGGCTACATTTTGTTCTGTGGCACAGACACATACTCATACCTTCTTCCTGCCTTAAAGCAGCACTGGCTGTACTAAGGGATACCAGTTGGGTCAGAGTGACACAGGGCTAAGTTGTCTGAGATACATGGAAGAAAACTCTGGGTTTCAGGAGTCTGCTTAGGTCAGTGTGACCAATGTCCATCCAGTAGATATTTATTTAGGCTTTTATGTTTGTGTATTTTCTTTGTTTCCTGCATGTAATGGCTCTTAACCACTTAAGACCTTTCATGAGACCTGAGGCCACATGCATTTATGCTTTTCTTGTCCATCTAAATCTGGGCAATCATCTGTGACAATCACTTCTAAGGATGGTTTCTTTATGCTCAATTCTCTAGGAAAATGGCCAATACCGAGTTACAGAAAAATGCTATGTAAACTAGGCATTGCAGCATCTTCCCTTGGACTATTTTATTAGTGTTGGATGATGGAATCCATTTGACAGAAACAGCTTTGAAATTTGAAAGGTGCATCACTGCTCTATAATTTTTTTATTTAATAAATGCTCAAGCTATTAAATAAAATTATTTTGGCACCTCTTTTAAGGGCACAGATTTAACGTATATAAAGTGAGAAAGTTGAGTATATTATGAAAAACAAGAAGGAAACAGCATTTACTTTGCTATTTGGAGACTAAACATACAATCAAATCACACAGTTCAACAAAACTCACAATATTTTCATACATTCTTTAGTAAGGGAGGTTCCATAGTGTCCAAAGCAGATAAGACAGAGCTGATGACTTCATGACACATGCAGAAATTCCTCAATGCTGGTGTGGGACGGAATGTCTTGTGAGTATAAGCAGACACCAAATATAATCCAATAAGTGTCTCTGGGGGCATCCAGGGCAGATTGGCAAAAAGGGTCCTGCAGAATCATCAATTATTAGACCACTGTCTTATTTTGTGATTGCCTTTTTAAAATTTTCACCTCCCCCCCCTATTTATTTGTGCATGTGCTCTTGCCATACAGCATGTATGGAGGTCAGGTCGGAGGACAACTTGTGGGAGTCATTTCTCTTCTCTTACCACTAAGGTCCTGTCATCAAACTCAGCTTTTCAGGCTTAATAGCAAATGTCTTTGCCTGATGAACCATCTCACTGACCCTTGCTATGTTTTAGAAGTCACGCACCAATTAGGGACAAAAGAGGCCATAAATTTGAAAAGGCATCCATGAGAGGGTTTGCAGAGTAAAAAGGGAAGGCAGAAATGATATAACTACAATCTCAAAAGAAGATAACGAATTAAAATAGAAGGGGAGGGGAGAGGAGACAGGGAGGGGAGCAGAGAAAAATGTAGAGCTCAATAAAAATCAATAAAAAGAAAAAAAAAACAGAAAGTAAAAAAGGAAATTGTGCCTTACCTATCATTCATTTTCTTCTGCCATCACTTGGACACATATTTTGAGTACCTTCTCATTGCTGGAACACAATCCAGAACTGGAGTCTTGGGAGGAGAATTCTGAGTGCTTGGGAGAGCACCCCAAGAAAATGATAAGAGTCTCGTGACCCCAGATTCGTCATAACACTAAATTGCTCTTGGAATGTGTTTTCCCCAGGTGTAGTGAAGAGGAATGCGTTTACTTCAGATTAATCATTATTGCTTGCTATGGATTTTCAATTAAATGTTTGAATTATGCTTTATATACCTCTACAGAAAAACATGTTTTTGTCACGTGTGGCTTGTCTTTGTGATTTTACACAGCTTGAACTCACAAGAACTTTACTCACGTGACTTTTCTTAACCCCCAGAGTACAAATTTTCTGAAGCTTTAAATAAAATTGATGATCGCAACGAGATGTTAGTCCTCCTCATTTATAGACTTCATTCTCTCAGATCCCACCGCTTTGAGAGTGGCGGCAGTACAAATATCTCCTCGGTTCCTCTTTGCCTCTGCTTTTCGTTCAGCTTGTGCTTTTTAAATGAAATCTTCTGAGGAAGGATCCACTTTTTGAAGGGCACCTGCCTTTTCCTCTATCACAAAGCTAGCATCTCTCCCATGTGTTGCTTCTTAGGTCCACTCTTCACAATTTAATAAAGATCAAGCCTCAGATGAGGTCAGGCTGTCTTTGTTCACCACAGACATCCTCGCGTTTTTTTTTTTTTTTCTCTAAGCTCTGTTCTGGATACTGTTTATACCTAGTACAACTCTTTCTTAAAATATAAAGGATTTGGCTTTCTTAGCTCAAGGAGAATAGCTTTCTTTTAGTATTGTCATTCCTGGCCAGCATGTAGATCATTTTATTTACATTCTTTGGATGCAGATATGTGACTCTTAGCAGAAGTACTTATTTCCAAAGAATGTAAATAAAATGATCTACATGCTGGCCAGGAATGATGCTTCCTAAAACCCCAATGCTGCTGAGAGACCTTTGTTTAGACTATGTGCTATCCCACTTTATAAATGAGGAAATTTTGGTTGGGCAGTGATGGCACACACCTTTAATGCCAGCTCTCGTGTTGGAGGGAGGTTGCTTGTTAGTTCTTGGCTACTCAGCCCCAAAATAATCACACAGAAACTGTATTAATTAAATCACTGCTTTGCCCATTAGCTCTAACTTCTTATTAGCTAACTCTTATATCTTAATCTAACCAATCTCTATTATTCTGTGCATCACCACGAGGTAGTGACCTACTAGCAAAGTTTTAAGTGCATCTGTCTTTGGTGGTGGTTCCATGGCTTCCCTCTGACTCCGTCTCATTTTCTCCCAGCGTTCGGTTTAGTTTTCACCACCTATCTCTATTCCCTGCGCAGGCCCAACACAGTTTCTTTATTAACCAATGGTATTCAAAGTATACGGAGCAGAATCCCACATCACACACAGGAGACAAAGGCAGGCAGTCTCTGTGGGTTTGAGGACAGTCTGGCCTACAGAGTGAGTTCCAAAACAAGTTCCAAAACTACACAGAGAAATCTTGTCTTCAAAAACCAACACCAAAACCAAAAAAAAAAAAAAAACCCAAACAAATAATCAAACAATAAAACAAAACAAAACAAACTAAAAGAGTAAATTTTGGTAACATTTTAACAAGTTATTGGGGTTGCAGAAAGTCATAAAAGGAACTTATTCCTTGTTAAAACAGGAGAAAATTCAAAACACCAACACTGCTCAGATTTCATGTTCTAAATATTGCTCTTGTGTGTCATAAACTTAAAGACTTAGTTTTTGTGGAACCATACTTACAATAATACTGTTTCTCAGTCTAAAGAGTCTGGACCTCTTCTCCTCAGACTGTACATTCCTATAACTGTGTTCCTAGCAAAGTTCTAAGTTCCACAAGCTCTACAACTTGATTTGTCTTCTATTTGGCTTCTTACCTGATATTTAAAAGTATCTATCTCTTTCATAGTTATGAGTTTCTTGTCTTTCTCACTCCTGTGTTGCCCCTGCCAAAGTTTCTAGAATAACTAAGCTAATCTTCATGTAAATAGAAACATGCCCCACAGTGCTGTGCAGCTGCTCTCGGGATGAAAATGCCAATCTTTTCACCCCACTACACTTACACCCAGCCAGGCAGCACCTGCAGCCTATCCTTCTGCTTCCAAACAAAGGATTTTAAGGATTGTCTAGCTTTGCTTTTGTGTGTGCCTTTCTTCAGTTATGTACACGATGAGAAGGACTAGATATTATGATGTTATCTTAAACAGTCCTCAAAAAAGCCTTAACATCTTCAACAAACATGCGGCTGTGATCTGAACTGGCCGCACCAGTTGACTTTGGAATCAAGGCATCAATGGACACAGTGCTAATCCAACTCCTGGAGGAAGCGTGGGGGAGGTTATTTAGTCAGGATGATTTCATTGCTTTATCTTCCTGATGATTGCCATGGAAACCAAGATTTTTCTTACTTGAGAATTGCAAAGCTATTACAGCCATAAAAGGTACGAAATTCCAGTGCTACAAATACTTTTCAGGGAGAGAATGTTATTAGAGCAGAGAACACAAATTAAAGTAAAATGCAGAGTAGCCTGTTATGTAAAGTTTTAAAGTCTAGAATATGTGTAAGATCGTCTGCAGATCTTAAAAAAATGTAAAACTACGATTTAACATGGAGTACCTGAATGTCAGTTCAAATAAATTGCTTCACAGTTAAAAGATTAGTATAAAAATGCATATGACTCAGGGCAGAGAGTGGGAGGTGCGAGAGCAATAGTTTGAAGGCAAAAAGTGCCTCTGCTGAAGTGTCTTATATAATGTTCTTAAGCAAAAGGCAGTGCGGGGTATTATCTTTATATCTATTGATGCTAATGTCTATAAGAAATGTGTATCATTTTAGAATTAACATTTGTACATGTTTCAAAAATACATGCCACGCAAGAATTCTGCACATTGATAGATGCACAGAAAAAAAAAAGGCTTTTAAAAAGTCACCGATGTCTCTTTCTTTGGCAGAGAGTAGAATAGACTGATCCACAATAAAGAACGGCATGCAGCTCTTACACAGTTGGACCGTTGACTTAATCTTTAAAATTCAAATTATTTTATGTTGCTTGTTCATAGTCAAACCACAACAGAAAAATTAATTATGAATAATTAAAATGGCAATATAGCTCAGTCCTACATGTAGTAATGTTTGAAAATGTAGTCTCATAATTAAAAAAAAAACAAGTGCAAATAAACAAGCAAATAAAAAGAAGGTGACTTGTGTTAGAGAACTTGAAAAACAAGGCAGGGTGCTAAGTTTTATTTATTGTTAGTTTTTAAAATTTGGCATTGTGATTGTGATAGTCAGGGCTCTAAAATGACTCTCAAGACCTCCCAAACCTGGTAGTTGGTCTCAAAGACTCAATGTGATGAGTTTTGCTCCTCTGATTAGGTTATGTGCTGCGGCGCAGCTAGCCAGGATATCAAGGCTGTCTGACTATGCATGACAGAGCCACACAAATCTTTCTCAACAGATTTATTTTCTCCTGCTCTCAGAAAGGGAATTCTAGAGCTATTCACGGCACATAGAGGACAGGTTATAATGGTGTTTTCTGTTGCCAAAATAGAAAAGGTTATCTGGTCAAGACACTTCAGTCAGCTGAGACACAGTCTTTGCCCATACCTAGCACAAAGTAGGTACCTTAGTTTTATAACCACAGTGAAGAACTTCTGCCAGCTAACTATGGGCATGAGTTAATTCTTCCATTTCAGAGACACACACAGCCTAGACTGACACTCTCCTTTCAGTTGGTGGGACACTGAGCTGAGAATTAAACCAACTCACGCCTAAGCTCCTGACCTTGTGAGAGTACAAGCAGATGATGTTTAAGGCTATCATAATCTCAGAGGCAACAACCAAAACCTTCCTACATGATTGCTTTTAGCCTAATTACAAAATAGTGTGGGGACATGTCTTATTTCATGTAGGTGGAAGTTTCTGTCCTGCAAGCCATTCCCAAGTCACCCCATAGAGGCTTAATATTAATTGTAAATGCTTGGTCAATAGTTCAGGCTTATTACTAGCTAAATCTTACATTTAATTAACCCATATTTCTTATCTATGCTTTCCCATGTGGCTTGGTAGCTTATCTCAGTATGGCATGCCCATCTTACTTCTCTCTGTGTTTGCTTGCAACTCCTTACTCTGCCATTCTTCTTCCCAGAATTCTGTTTGGCTCTTCCACCTAACCCTATCCTGTCCAGCTATTGACCACTCAGCTTCATTAATCCAATCACAGAGGCATATATTCACACAGCATAAAGGAATATTCTGCAATTTCACACTTTTGAGAAGAAAATAAAATATGCATTGTCTCTGTAAAACATTCAATGCCACTGTTTTATTTAATAGGCATTTCTTTAAAAATTATAATTTTGTCATTAGCATTTACATATGCTTGCTTCTATGTATATATTTTTCGTTCTCTATAAATTTATGAAGAAGAAATAGTTTTTTAAAGAAGTGCCCTGAGGGTAGAAAGTAATAGGCTGAGAAGATGAGGAGAGGAGGACAGAACAGAGGACGAGGAAAAGAAAGAAGTGGGAACATATTTCTGAGGTTTTAGTTGTGAGTCTATCCTTTATCAGCTAGACCATCTTTCCAGTCCTAGGTGCAAAATTTACTAATGTAAAATTGGATTTTTGTGACACAGCTCTAAACATATTCTCCGGCCTTTCCCATGCTGGTTTTCTTTCCTTTTCAATGGTTTTCAAAATCTTTTTGGCTTAAGCATATATTTTTTTTCAAAACATCATTGTGTTTAGAGTCACAGATTTACATTCTTAGGTAGGCTTCTTTCACTTATCGTTATAATTCTAATGTTTTCCCATACATTATGGTCACACCCTAGCTTATCCGTTCTTATTGCTGAATGGCATTCTTTATTTTGGAAGTAACAATGCTTGTGTGTTTATTCATCTATTAAATCATAGTTTGGTAACTCTATAGTTCTGGTAAAAAAATAAATAAAAGTTAATGTAAACATTTTTATGCAGTTTGGTGGCCATAGTTTTTTAATTCACTTGAGTAAACAAAAATATCTACAATATGAATAAAAATTAAATTATAAGACACTAAAAAAATTTCACGACAAAATATCTGGTAAATGATTACTAAGCAATGCATAGAGAAACATACCCTGGGAAGGGTAAATAGACAAGATCTCCTGAGAAAATTGGGAACTTGGGGGTGGGGGAAGAAGGGAGGGTAGAAGGGGAGGAGGAGGGGAGAAAGAAAGAGAGGTAGAACTTGAGGATGGTTGAGAAGAGGAAGCACACGGAGGGAGAACAAGGAAAAAGATATCTTGATTGAGGGAGCCATTATGGGGCTAGCACGGAACCTGGCACTAGAGAAATTCTCAGGAATCCACAACGATGACCCCAGCTAATACCCTAAGCAATAAAGGAGAGGGTGTCTAATCTGGCCTTGCCCTGTAGTCAGATTGATGACTATCTTAAATGTCACCATAGAACCATCATCCAGTAACTGATGGAAACAGAGGAAGAGAACCACAGAGTAGTACCGGACTGAACTCCCAAAGTCCAGTTGAACAGTGGGAGGAGTGAGAATATGAACAAAAAGGTCAAGACCATGATGGGGACACCCACTGAAACAGCTTACCTGAACAAATGGGAGTTCACCAACGCTGACTGGACAGTGAAGGAATCAGCATAGGACCAACCTAGACCTGCTGAATGTGGGTGACAGTTGTATGGCTGGGACAGACTGTGCAGCCACTGGCAGTTCTTGCTATGGCTTTTTGGAACCCATACTCTTTGGAGGGATACTTTACTCAGCCTAGATAGAGCGCGGGGGGGGGGCTTGGTTCTGCCTCAAAGCAATGTGCTAGACATTGTTGACTTCCAGGGGGAAGCCTTAGATTCCGAGGAGTGGATGTGGGGTGAAGTGCATTTGGGGCAAGGTGGAGGAGCAGGAGGAGGGAAGGAAATGGGAACTGGGTTTGGCATGTAAAATGAGAAAAAGGTAGTTTTTTTTAAAAAAATAATTAATTAAAAAAGAAAAATGCTTAAATTCCTCAATAACAAGCCAATTAAAATGAGCAATATTATGTAAACAGATACCTCACCAAAATGGTGGTATACAAAGGGCAAAGTATGTGATATGCAATTAGGTAATTATGATTCCAAAAATGAGATACCACTAGACATTTAGGAAGACGACTAAAATTCCAAATATTGTCATAATCCAATGCAGAAACTCAGGCATGCTGATCAGAGTGCAAAATACCTTGAGAACACTTTGGGTGTTGGAAAGATGACTCAGAGGTTAAGAGCAAGTACTGTTCTTGCAGATGACCCAAGTTTTGTTTCAGGGCCCCCCATTTGTTACTGGATAACCAATACCTCTGCTCTTCCTTGTGGAAGATTATTTCCTCCTACCCATACCATCAACATTCCTTAGCCCCCGTAGTTCTTTGTGTAGAGCCGAGACCTCACAGGTTATTTAAGAGATTAGTTTAATTTTTGTTTGCATTGTATTGATTTCATTTATTTATTTATTTTTTATATATTAACTATCTACTTACAGAATGAGAATTCCTTAAGGATTCTTGTGAAAATCTTTACATTTGGGTACTCTCAGATTTGTGTTGGTACATATTATGGTCTGCAGGTTAGAATTATTTTTATTTTTCTTAATACATGTGAAGGGACCTGCACCCTTTATTTTGAGCAGGATCCATCATGTGTGTGGCAAGTTTTGACTGAGCTTCTATTCCTAGACCACAGACACGCCACAGATTAGAAGACACTGTTGCTGAAGCTTCTTCAGCTTGAGGTTTTACCAGGTTCATTTAAACCCTGAATTCCCAACTCACAGGATCCTATTCCTCCTTCCAGTACTTTACTGAACGGAGTCTGAAGGTGATAATGTGTGTGGACATTTAGGGAACTATGCAACCATGTGGACTTCCACTATGAGGCAGCTACAAATGTGATGCTGGGCATTTTATTACAATACACTGCCCAAGATGGTTTAATCTTTATTTTTGGTGTGATACAACTTTAAATAGAACATCATTCCTTTTCTAGCTTACATATCCATCCCATGTTCCTACTAAGTAGTTAGGAAAAATGCTATAGTATATTGAGCATTCATATTTAGTGGATGTAAATTACTGAAAAATACTGCAACTCAGCAAGCTTTGCTTTGGCTTCTACTGACCACCCATGGTTTCAATAGCTCAGATTTTTGTACCTGAGATTGGTGCTTGAACATTTTTAGTTAATACTCTTAAGCTTCTCTCTGCTTATGCAGCCCCATAGTATATACCACACAATGGCTGTTTCTATATAGAAAGAACTTCACCCTCTGGTGGTCCAGCAACATCTTTCTTTAGTGCCATGAACTCACATTTATTTCATTACATTTCTTTTATCATTTCTTTAGGCACTTAAGTGGCATTTTATGGCAATATTAATCAGGGTTAAATTAATCTTAAGTCAAAATTCCAGATACAGAACAGATCTTTTGAGGTTCTCGGCGACCATCTTTAATTCTTTTTGCAGTTATTTTAAATGTGAATTTTTTGATGTGTACAATCTGCAGCCTCGGCTCATGTCTAAATATTTATTTAAAAGAGCACACATTGTACATTTATAGTATTGACTACATTTCTAAATAATATTTTTGAGGCTCAAATAAACAGTTTTAAAGGTATTCCTCCCCCATCCCTTATGTTTATTTGAAGGTGTGTGTGTGTGTGTGATCCAATAGTCACTCACACAAATGGGATTGCTTCTTAAAGTCTGTTTGTGTTATTATTGGAAAATCAAGAGACAAGGAGAAACATAATAATATTCTAAGCTGTTAGATCCAGTGGATACTGACATAATTGGAGCATGCATATACTCAGTCTTTGACAGGGCTTAATCAGTTAAATCCTCATCTTCTGCATTGCAGGGTGCTTCTCCATGGGTGAAATACAACCAACGAGCCACAAAAACAGAAGGAGAAAAGCTTGGCTATGGGATACAGATGGAATGTCTATGATCTCATCACAGAATTCTGTTAATCTTAATTGTAGAGAATTAACATTTTAAATAGTTTAAAAATAGAGTGCTCTTTACACTTTGGACACTGTAATTATGATTCTACTTTTTGTGGATTATTTAAAAGCCAATGAACTCCTATGATAGTTATTAGCTATTTCGTTGTTTGTAATCGAAAAAATATAATTGTTTTAAGATTATATTTTGATAATAAATTTCATCTATTGTATAATTAAATAAATTTCCAGTCACTTTGGCTTTTAAATAATTCAAGCATGATTTCATAACATCTATGGACTCAAATGTCATGTACACTATTATAGAAAAAATGTAGTGTTAAGCATTTTAAAAATATATTTATTTCTATGTATGTGGGGGAGCATGTATTTACTGCAATGGTATGTATTGGAGCCAGAGGACAACGTGCATTAGTCCATTCTGTCCTTCCATTAACATGACTCCAAGAGGTCAACTGAGGTTTTTAGACTTGGTGGTCCATGCTCTTCCATGCTGAGACAGCTCGCCAGCTCTATATCCATTTTCAGACTTGGAACCGTCATAGCTTACTGATTGAGTTGAAGTAAAAAGTCAACTTGCATTTTTATGCCGAATTTGCTTCTTCATCTCCTGAACATGCTGCATGACCCGTGGAAAGGCAGTGGGCAACACTGTTGTAGATGAACTTAACAGACAAACATATACTATCCCTGGAAGTGACTAGAAGTCCGAATTGGATTAATTCTAACAGATGTTCTGTTTTGGGGGAGCAGGAAAAAGGACAAATGAGGTGCTGAAAATGAAGAGCAAGGTTCTGACTTTGTCAGTGTTTCTGTGGTTATTTACAGGACTTTATGTTGCTATCTCAACATTTGGGTGTCTGAGCAGCTGGTCGCTATTGAGAGACTTGGTCATCATGACACCTGGAACTGATTGGCTACAGGTAGGATCATTTCTCATGGCCAGTATGGTAAGCTGAAATGTTCTGTGGGCACTGGTCAAAGGTTTAAGTTAAAAGACATAAGGCCTTTCTTCCCTAATGTCTGTCTAATTCAGACAGTTCTCTAAGTTAGTTTCCAATGTTCATAAAGAAACAGTCATATTCAAGAGCTATACTATCTATGATATCTAGTGCATTCTGTGGGAGGATGTGCCTCTCCCAATCAATTCTAACTAGAACTGCTCTCATTCAGAGGTGAACTGTTCAACTGATCCTAGGTTCAAGTTGAAAAACGAAATTAACCATCAGACTTGTGTATTTTATCCTCCAATTTTCCACACATCGTTGTCAACAACTTTCATGATCATGACATTATTTACATGATACTGAATTTCACCTTCCATTTTATCTGTTAACTCTCTTTTAAATTATCAGATTCCTTTATTTTCATTTGTTTCAAATTATCTCCACTTAAACTATTTTAATTACATATACTTGTGTATCATTGTGTCTGTCTGTCCCCCCATGTGTGTCTGTGTGGCTATGTGTCTGACTGTCTGTAACCTTGCCTCCCACTCAAGTGTGTCTGTGTGTCTGTATGTGGGCATGTGCATGTGTGCCCTGGTACCCTTTGGGCCAGAGGCATTCAATCCCCTAAACCTGATTTATAGGTGATTATGTCCTCCTTACTTGAGTCCTGGGTACCAAACTCAGATGCTCTTCAAGAACAGTGTGTGCTCTTAATCACTGAGTATCTGTTCAGTCTCTCTTTACCTTTAAAAATTAGTAGACTTTCACCTTAAACATTTTACTTTTAATTCAACCTATCATTTTATCCTAAAATTTCTGTCATTCCCCTCCTAATATGTATTCAACCTATTTTTTTAACAGCATTTCATTATAAACTGATTGCTTTGTTTTTCTTAGTACTTACTTTAAAGAGTTAAGGAATGAACTTAGAAGCAGAATTCTAATTTCCATAGTCTATGCTATTTTTTTTAAGGACTCGCTGCTTTCTTTAATAACTTGCTATGACCTCATTAGTTCTCATAGAGAAACCAAAGCATCATTTAGATATGTGCAGCTAATCTTGCAGCATCTGACTGCTCAGGGAAAACAGGATTCTGCATAATCCAATCAGACCGATGCTCATTTACAAGCTCTGTGCTCTTACCTGAAATTCTTTATTACCGCACATTTTGGAACTATTAAACTGAGCTTTGGTGTATGGAAATGGTAGGAGGATCGTCTATACTTTGAGACGTCAAATAGCCTGCATAGGACATTCATATAGCTAACTGGGTCATTAAAACTTAGACCGTGCTTTATAACCTTGTTAAAAAACCCTTTTGAGACTCTTCATATTCAGTGGAAGAAAAAGAAAGTAATTAGATATCCAGTTTTCATCTATCATATTGAAAATAAAGTAAGACATCCCCGTTCTCCAAATACCAAAGAAGGCATGGAGAAATAAAAATATTTTGCACTCCTCATGGAGGCTAAACTTGTAAGATATCTCACAAATAATTTTAAAAATTATGTTAGACTATGTTAATTACACATGATCCTGGGTTCCTTTATGACATTTTCACACATGTATATAATGCATTTTGATTGTATCAACTCCTGTTACCCTCTCGAGTCCACCCCCCATTTCCACTAATTCTCTTCCTCTTTCCAGCCATCATGACTTATTTTGTGTGACCCAATGAGTTTCATTGGGGTTGTTTACAGAGCAGGTATGAGAGTTTGCACAAAGGGTCATGGGAACCTTATTAGACCCTTACCTACAGGACTGAATCTTTCTCTCACCCTGTCAACCATTAACTGCATATAGACACTCAGGAAAGTATGAGCCCACATAGGACCCTGCCCCCTTTCCAAGGGAGAATGCTGATTGGCTCAATCTTGTGGTGATATGCAGTAATCACAACTCCCATGAGTTTATGAGGGCAATAGATGACCCATGCCCAGAAGGAAGCATCTCCCATCACTTCCCCTCCTTCCTTCATCTCATATATTATTTCCACCTCTTCTTTCGTGGTATTTTCTGAACCTTGGAGTGGCTGATGTGGATGTTCCTTTTCTGTCTAGACACTCAGCAATCACTTCTTTTCAGTTCCAAAACCATTCATGAGTCTCTGCAGTCATTACACATCACCGCAAAGAGAATCTTCTTCCATCAAAGTGTACAATGTCACTGGCCTAGGTACATAAACACAATCATTTCAAAAGCAATTTAGTGGAAATATATATATGGTCATTTGTCAAAAAACAGGATTATCATCACCACCAGAATGTATGACATTCACAGCCTAAGATATATGACCAGGTTACATAACCAGTCTGAAATGACCTCCTCTGGAGAAGACATCAAATCAGAAAGCAGATGATTACCCATATAGCAGTCACACCACTTGCCACTATCACACAAGAGAGTTTATCTTGCAACTTCAGTAGTGTTGGATGCAGGGTCCTCAGCCTCCTTAAGACTGTTGATGATATTTCTCTGCTTGAAGACTGGGTAGCAACTCCCATCACTATGAAAGCTAACCAGTAGGGAGGGAGCTTTCAGCCCGGTTCCAGCTTGATCTTTCTATACCCGGGACCAAATCATATAACATCCCTAGGAATAGAGTCTTATTACCAGCAGCAGTGACAATAATCTGTATTGTTGGGGGAGGTATGGGCTACTGGAGCCTCTCTGATGAATAACTTATGGGTAGCCCACCTGGCACTGCAATTTTCATTTAATAAAGTATTGCTTCTATGAGCCTACATAACCATTTCCCTAGTTATTTACCTGGGTAACAACAAGCAGCCATTCTTAATTTTTTTCCTTTGCTTCAGGGTACCTTTAAACTCTACAAAACTATTTAAAGTCTCAAGGAGATTTGGTTTGTTTGAATTGTGTATCTTGGCACTCTTGTTATACAGAAACTAATTCTGGTGAATTTTGAGTTTACTATTTTAATTAAATAATGATTCATTAAATATTAAAATACCAAATTGCGTGAAAAATAACCATTTTCCTAGGAAAAAACAGTAGTGATGACAATGGCATCATTTATGTATCCTTTTTGGGTTTTAACTTAAATAATCAAATACATATATTTGTATTTGCATTCATTATGAATCAACATATTGCCTTTGATAAACTAAATAATGTAAATATGGTCTCACAGAGATATGTATTTTAATAGAAAGAGCATCTTATTTCTCTTTTCATGTAATTACAGATATTGCTTTTATGACCCATGCAAATACTTAATACTAGTTTTTAAATGAGTACATTTAAATGTGGTATGAAGCCTTCTGCTATGTAAAGCGACATTTCATACTGTTGTACGTAAATTCATTACTCATATTTTCAAGTCTTAATTTACTTAATTTTTATATTTGACAAATAATACCTATATTTATTTATGGAGTACTATGTGATGTCCCAATACACTCATATGGTTTGGAATGATCCAATCGGGGCAGTTAGCATGACTGGCACTTCAAGCATGACCATATTTTATGCAGAGGACAATTAAAATCCCATTGGATAGCTCTTTTGAAATATACCAGACATTTTGTTTGTTAGCTACAGCCTTTGTCTGACATGCTGTAACAATACAATTCATCTAGTTTATTTAACTAAACATCAGTGAGTGTATATTGAAAGAAACTGAGAGCAGTAGGTCGATGAGATGTCTACATTCCCAAGTTCATTACAGCATCTTTCACAATGGTCAAAATACAGAAGCATTGTATCTAATCTTTTGAATAAGATTTCTACTTGTGCATAATCTTTAAAATTTTTTTGTTGAGAATTTTATAAATAAATACCATATTTACATAATTTCCCTTTCCATCTCCTCTTGACTCTTCCCATTCCTCAAATTCCTCTTAAATTATTATTGTTACATACATCTATATGTGAATATACAATTATAAATATAACCTGTTGAGTTCATTTCGTGATGCTTGTGTGCATGTGTTCAGGACTGACCACTTTGGATTGTCTATCCTGTCCGGCAGCTCATCCTTGGAGAACCCTGATTTTCTTTCAGTAGCTGTCAGTTGTCTGCAGCTCTTCATCCAGGGGTGAGAACCTTTGAAATTTTCTCCATGCACTTTGGCATGTCATTTTCCATGTTTTGCCTGTGTATAAGCTCATATTTCACTATGGATTACTTGGAAAATGTTCCTCTTCTAAGTCATATTCCTCTGCTAAATATATCATTCTGGATATTGAGCATTTCCTCTCACATACACAATTGAAGGATCTTGGGACACCCAAATGTTCTCTGATAAAATTTTGATAATGGTTGATGCAGAATTATCTTCCAGATTTTCACAAAGGGTCATGATTGATGTACTTATTGGCTTAATTATACTAAGGAAAATATAACACACCTGTGTGTTAAGTTGAATCAATTAGGTATAAATGTACCACCATAGTAAAAAATTTTAATACAAAAAGTTTTAATATTTTTAGTGGGCAAGTCTGGTATTATACATTGGATATAAAATGGAATGACACAAAATGACTGCATAAACATGAAACTTTAAGAACACAAATGGAAAATGTATTCAGCCTCGATGATTTAAGAGAACGAAATTGACATGTGGGGAGAAATCAGGAATCTCAAAAGTAGAAAAGAACAGATCTGAAAATAGAATTCAGTAAATGTTTTTTGGGAGGGATTCTACTTTGAAAAGTTCTCATTTACAGCGCCGAGTCAGCTGTGTGGCTGCCTCCACAACTCCGTAGCTGCCAACCAAGTCTTAGTGCATGCACTGCAGTCCTTAATACAGAGAAGAGTATCAGAGATGCCCTGTGTTTCACGTAATGATGGCCTGATAAACAGAAGAGAAAAACATTTCTTCAGCCAATACAACGTTTTCTCCAAAGTCAAGCAGTAAATTATTCCTCTAACAAATGGAGTTTTTGATGAAATATGCTCCACAAATCCTTGCTAGGCCCTTCCTGAAAACAGCATGAAGCCATGTAAGTACAAATCAATTAAGAAGAAAATATAGCCGGGCGATGGTGGCGCAAGCCTTTAATCCCAGCACTCAGGAGGCAGAGGCAGGAGGATCTCTGCGAGTTCGAGACCAGCCTGGTCTACAGAGCTAGTTCCAGGAAAGGCTCCAAAGCCACAGAGAAACCCTGTCTCGAAAAAACAAAAAAAAAAAAAAAAGAAGAAGAAAATATACATCCAGTTTACCAGTATCTAACCTAGACTTTCAGCTACCACTACGACTAGGCAAACAAGAAATAACTATACAATTAGTAAACAAAACACAACAAAAGCATAACCAGACAGCACCACGAAGAACATACCCAAACACAAAGAACGAAAAAGTATCGCCATGATCAGCAATTCATATAGAAGAGTCATATGACTAATGTGGATTGGGATATTTAGTAGGAACCATTTCAAAACTATTGAACAGTACTTTATAAACACATGATCATGGAAGTTAAATGAACCCAGTGAATACGCTAATTAGTAGAAGTGACCTTGTTGAAGGTTATGCATGAGTAAAGCAGAAGATGAAGGACAAAGACAAAACATGTAAGAGAAGAAATGATAGACATGGGGGGAGGGTCTACCAAACTTCAAACTCTGAAGTTTGACACATAGCACTGGTGGAGTAGAAAATGCAAAAGAGTACCCTGTCATAAAAAAGATAAAGAGAAGAAGTCAAAATAATAAAGAGCTGAGAGAAGATATGAAATTCAGATATAGAAGAGTGTACATAATAATTCTGAAGCACTAAGAAACAGCCTTATACATAAAATACATGTTTTGGATGCTTTCTGATTAGAATCAAAACTAGAATGCTATTCATTATCTATTTTGACATGTGTATTGTTGCTGTTTTATAATTGCATGCATATATATATATTCCAGTGCGTATGTATATGATGTATAGAATAGGAATATCCTTATGGTTTTTCACAAAAACCAACAAGTCTGGGAATGAAGAAATATATGTGAAAATATGAATTTGATTCCTCCCCCAAATATAGAGACACATGACATAATCATCTATATTTACTTTCAGGTGAGTATTTACAGTTAGTGTAACATATATTATCACTCCTAAAAGGATAGTTTGTGAATCTAAAAGTCTGATAGGTAAGTTCATTTAAAAGAAAAGCCGTAGTCAACATTCATGAGTCTGGGCGACATTTTCCTACAAAGAATTAAATTATGATATAAAGTTACAGCTACTGGAGGAGTGTATTATGGTATGAAAATTGTCTTAGAAATAAAACAATATTTATAGTTACATATATATATCTGTACTTTGGAATTCAGCATATTATAGGAAGCATTTCAGGTCAGTAACCAAATAATCACTTATTTAATATATGCAACTGAGCAATAGCTGTTTAGAATTAGACACAATTTGTTTCATTAATAAAGATAAATTAAAATGAGTAAGCCCATAAAATATGCAAAAAACTAACAGTAAAGAGTTTTTGAAAAGCCATATGAAATTAGTACAGTGTAATCTTTAAATATACATGAATAAAAGGGATTTAAGTGTAGCTACCATATTATGAAGGAGATAATGCCCTAAGTAGATACTTTATGCTAGCAAGTAAAACCTCCAGTACCAAGAATGGATTACATTTTGCTGAACTGTTGGCCAAATTTTTGGTCCCATAGACACCCTCCCACAAAACATCACAGGTTTTGCCATTAGTAACTCTACATAACCTGGTTGCAAGGCCCTGTTGCAGAAGACACAATCAACTTACATTAATGAATACAGAGAAATGAGTGGATGCCCAACTATAGAATAGATGTGTTGTTCTTCCTGACTAGTGTTTTTGGTGCTGGAAAGGACTTTGCACACTCCTGGAGGTGTAAAGTAATCTTCAGCCTCACCCCTCTACAAATCCTTTGACCCACAAAAGCAATCTTCCTGTAAGATTTGTTGGTGTAACAGTAGCACAAATATTATGGAAGTAACCAATCATTTTTTGATTGGATTTAAGGCCCACTCCATGAAATGGAACCCACCATAGCTGACATCGCTAAAGTGGCTGAGACCTAAGAGTAGATAGGTCATGGACTCTAGAAGAAAACCTACAACTGTTACTCTGATAAAGGAACATAGGAATAACATGACTCCTAATGGTATAATGTTACATCAAAAGGTTAATCAACCACTCAACCCTCATGAGAGAAGATTCTTCTTTCAGTAGAGGGTAAATACCACAGAGACCCACAAATAGATGGTGTACAGAGAGTAGAGACTTTGGAACCCTCAGCTCTACGAAGTAGTACATTTTTGTCAGATTCCTCCACTCAAGGATTAGGTACCCGTTTAGCAGAGGAAGAAGACTGTAACTGCCAGAGGTAGTACATGACTTTTCGTTGGCCTGTTTTGATTTTTGTTTTATTTTTTATTTTCATTTCTGAGAAAAAAGAACATGAAGTTATGTGGAAAGACCTGGATGAATTGTTGAAGGTAAACGCATATAATCAAAATATATTGTACAAATACATCTTTTAAAAAAATCAAAACCACAAAGTGACAAATATAGAAACATAGAGATATTAAATTTTTTAGAATAAAATGAACAAGATTATTTTTGCAACTTTACAGGATATTATTTTACCAGATATATGATATCTCCTTGGAAGTTCATTCTACTCCCTGTCCAGATTTATCTAAGCTTCATTTTCTTGCTTTTAATTGATCACTGTAATATAGATATCCACGTGAACTTACACACAGACACACAGACACAGACACAGACACAGACACACACACACACACACACACACACA
>NC_022021.1:63072295-63076161 GCF_000317375.1 Microtus ochrogaster
GTTTTCACTTAGTTCTTTCCAATAGTCACAGAGCCTTAAAAACGAAGTGTGCTTTGAATGAAATTGAAATGTACTTTCAAAATGTTTGTTGAGTAAAAAAGACCATGAATTTGAGAGAGAGAAAAGATGGGAAAGTTGGAAAGAAGAAAAGGGAAAAGGGGAAATGATGTAAATTTTCTGTAACTGGGAAAATGAAAGAAAAATTAAAAAGAATAATCAATGTTTTTTGTGTTTTATTTTTCTTCATTTTTTAAAGACAGTCCTCTTTGTAGCTTTGGAACCTGTCCTGGGACTAGATATTGTAGAACAGGCTGGCCACACATGCAAAGATCTGCCTGCCTCTGGCTTCCAAATGCTGGGATTAAAGGTGTGTACCACCACTGCCCTGTTGACATCAAGATCATTGTATCATTGTACACTGTCAACTTTAGTCTACCAAAATAGAAATGCAAGCTAATATAATATAATATAATATAATATAATATAATATAATATGCATGCGGATATTGCATAGAATCTTTAAGACTCTTTGGGTAATACCCAGTGTTCATTTGTAAGGGTATATGCAACTTATCCACTCTTTGAAGCACTAACATATTCAATTTGTAAAATACTCATTTGAGAAGGAGATTTTATGAGAAACAGAAGGCAAATGTTCTTAGTCAATCTTGCATATGCAAAAATAGTTGCCTGAAAATGGTACACCCTCTGTAAAATGATATTGAGAATACAAAACATCATTGTTTTGAAAGGTCAAAATGTTATTTTCATCTGTTTCTCATTTTTTTTGCATTATGTCAGTTGGGAATCTTTGTCTCATATACTAAGTTTCTAATTTCACAATGTGCATTCTTACTTCATCTTTGATTATAATTATTTTTAAGTTGATTCAATGAGAGGACAAATTATGTTTATTGGTTTTAAAAAGTGTATTAAGAATAAATCATGAATTGGCATCTGACAAATGAAAAGATATGCAGAAAAAGTAGATAATTTGATTACAAAACATCATCTATTAATGTCTGAGTGTACACATCAGTAAATCAGTAAATTTAAAATACATATTTTCTCATAATCTCAGAAATGTCCTGATTTAACACATCTTGGCTCTTAATATCTGGAGAGGATCCAAGGAGTTGGATGCATAGAAGATGAAGATGTATTATTAATGGTGGTATTGTAGTATATGGAAAGACCATGATTGTAATACACTAAAAGAGCTCATTTTTCAATTAGTTCTCATATACCTTCTTTGAACATTTTGTGCTTCTACAAGAATACCTTCAGAATTTTCTGGTAACAAATAAGCATAGAAAAAGACTATGTTCTAGAGTTGTGCTATATCAAATAATTTACACATGGCAGTGGGAACTTTAATGAAACCAATAAAGACAAAATTTTGAGCTATTGGAGGGTTTAAATTTTATTCTGTAAGTGCCTACAACATAATCAATCCTATCCTGTGTGGCTAAACAACTTTATAAATTTAGGTAATCAAGTCTTAATTGTGACAAGAAACAGAACAGATTATGGTTCTTAAAGTCAAACACTCTTCGTATAAAAAGGTATTACTAAACAAAAACTTTTGATGAGATTAGAGTTGACTTTGCCTTTCTAGAAGATACAACTTCACTAACAAATAAAATGGCTATTAAATAGGTTTTTTTAAAAAAATCATCACAGTTTATTTCAGCTTTCAATATATAATTTTTTAACATTTTGAACATGTGAACCCAATAAGAATGTTTAATTTCAGAAATTCTTCGATGAGTTTCTTTGTTTTTTGTCATTTCATGTCTGAGTTTTCTCAGGCCTGCGTTAAATTCATGAGAAAACACTTTACTTCTTACCAAATAATGGAGTTTTGCTGCCTCTTCATTAATCCTATGTGAACATTTATGTCTTTCTGGGAACAACTCTAAAATGCCAGAAAATACAACTTCAGTCATTTATTTCTTTGATTCATCCTCATCTCAAATCCTAAAAACACCTTCTAGAACCAGTTTTTATTTTTGGTGGACATCCAGCAAAAACATTAAAGAAATGGAACTGGTTTGAATAGGTAATGATCAAGTTAATCACTACTTCAGAATAGTAATTATGTTAAACATTGTAATTTGTATGAATATCTATTACCTTGCTTTGTTTAATTTTTTTTTTACGAAGCAATCCCCTCTCTTAAATTTTCTCAAACCAAACAATAACTGAAGTACTGATGCTCATTAGGGGCATTCACCATAGAGTCCCAAGTGACGTGAAATAGATGTGAAATTAGGAAAAAGGGCGAAGCCAGTAAACAGTGCATCACCCGCTAAGCAATCACTTCCTGGCCGGATTCAATTCAATTGGAAACTTTCTGGAGACTTATGTGGAATTCATTTAAAAGTCATTCCTTCATTGCCCACGTAAAGTAAGGCATTTACCTACTACCAGAGCCATCGTCCCCTGCAGGATTTCTTTGTAATATATTTCACTACTTTGCCGTTTTCCTCCATGCAATAAAGTAGCTCTTCAAAAGAGATATTCAGGTCTCCTTGCTGGATGCTTAGCTCGTAAACAAAGAGCCTACCTTGCTTGGTGCAGGCAGGCTATAGGAACAAAGGAACTCCCGCCCGCTTGGGTGCCCTGAGGATTCCGACCCAGTGCCCAGACAGGCTGGGCTGTGTGATGCTATGAGTCTAAAGAGGACAGTGAGGCCGAAGTGGGGAGGGTTCTGGATGAATGGTGGGTGAGATAGGAAGAAAGATGCAGTATGCAGGGAGTAGAGGCCCTGCAGAGAGCCCAGGAAGGATAGGGGGATGAGGAACTTCTGAGTTCCCTGTCCCGGGCTGCAGCCTCGGGGGTCAGACACTCACCCCAATGTTGGCTCCCCTGGTGCCAAAAGATCAGGTCTCCTTGCTGGATGCTTAGCAATTGGACAATGGCAAGGGGTTTTAATCCTACTTAATTTGCTGGCTTTGTGGGCGCCTAGCCAGTTTGGATGTTCACCTTCCAAGATATGGACGGAGGGGGGACCTAAGACTTACCACAGGGCAGGGCACCCTGACTGCTCTTTGGACTGGAGAGGGAGGGAGAGAGGAGTGCGGGGAGGGGGAGAAGGGTGGGAGGAGGGGGAGGGAAATGGGAGGCTGGGAGGAGGCGGAAACTTGTTTTTTTTTTCCTTTTCTCAATAAAAAAAAAAAACTGAAAAAAAAAAAGAGATATTCAGAAAGAACCTAAAGACCATTGTTAAAAATCACAGGACCAACCTGTGTCCCTCACCACCATTAGCGAATGTCACCTTAATGGAAGGGTTTCTGCTTTTTCCCATGCCACACCTATTAATATGTTTGCTATGTGCATGAATTGATGCAGAGAAAAGTGTATTCAGCAAGCTCTTAATGTCCTTAGGTTAGGCTTTCTTCTTTTTCTCTAGGGTTCTCCATTTTTCTGACCATGTCACCCCATCCTGATGCCTGGGTCCAGCCAGCCTTCCTAGCCATTGACCAATGCATTTGTTGTGCCTCTGGCCCACGCTCATATCCCTCTACTCTTCATTCAGTGCAGTCAGTACCTTGCCTAATTTAGTTTGTTGCCAACTGAATTCTTACTAACTCTGATTTCCCATTGCATCTATAATACAGAAAACAAGTTCAATAAAAGACAAAATACAATTATACTTTTAAAATTCTCTTTATTTTGTGTGCACGTGTGTGTGTGCATATGGGTGCGTATGTGTGTGTGTATGTGTGAACAGTATGCATGAATATGTCAGAGAATAACTTTGTGGAGCTCCAGAGACACAACTCAGGTTCTCAAGCTTATGCAGCAAGGGCTTATACCCACTAAGTTACCTCAATAGGTCAGGAACACTTCTTTTTTTTTTT
>NC_022021.1:63076996-63089527 GCF_000317375.1 Microtus ochrogaster
CTCATGCAGGTCTTGTGCAGGTAATCAAAGCAGACAGTGAATGTGAGCATTGGCGATGTTATACCCCCATAATATCATTTTAACTCCCCAACATTCAACTCTTACTCTCTTTTTGCCCTCTTTCCCATGATGCTCCTTGAGCCTGGGAGGAGTGAGTGATGCAGCGGACGGTTGAGAGCTGACAACTCCACTGTCAGTGGAAGGGAGACTTATAAAGGAGAGTTCCATTAAAGAGCAAGGGTGTAAGGGAGGCATTTGAAAATGATAAAATTCATTATATATTTATAACAACTCACTGGGCGGTGGTGGCACATGTGTTTAATCCAGTACATGGAAGGCAGGGCACATGGAAGCTCTGTGAGCTTGAGGCCAGTCTGGTCTACAGAATGAATTCCAGGAGAGTCAGAGCTACACAGAGAAATTGTTTCTGAAACACCAAATGTATATATGAAACTCTCAAACACTAAAAAAGAATACATATTCTCATTTCATCACAATAAAGAAATTATTGAGCATATATTCCTAAATCACTTTATTCTAAATAGATAATCAATACCTCAGCTGTTCTGGCTGCTATCTCAGAAGGATTGCAAAGCAAGGAGATAAATGTCCCTCAATGCCAGGAAATATATATTTGCATTAATATGCATTAAAATTGGACTCAGAATATTTATGAAAAATTCATGTATTTTCTCCATCTCTTCTAATCATATAAAAATAAGATAGGAACATGATTGAGGCTGTGTTAATATACAATACCCTGAGTGTTTAACAACATTTCCTTAGCAAGTCCTAAAGTAAATTACACTTGGATTATACTTAGTGATTCAGTAAGTCTTTGGGGAGCAATTTCAAAACCTTCATATCAAACACTTTCCATTTTATTTGCACAAAAATTCAAACTACATGTAAGAGAATACTGGGGGGGTGTTTTTAATTATACCCAAAATTTCTTTTCATTAGGATGATTAGGTTGTGTAAAGTATGAGTCATTTCAAATGTGAGTCATTTCACATGTGAAAAGTACTTGATAAAATTGATTTTTATGATCCAGTGGTCCATGGGCTAGTGAAGTATATTTTTTCATTATTGAGAGCAGTATTTCCTTCCGGAAAAGACCACTGGTCCTTTCAGCCTCATAGTTCACAAGAGCTAGTAACCAATGTTTTCAGCTACTTATTTTTCCCAGTAAAAAAGCAAGCTAAACATGGAGTTTGTTTCTGAGCTATTGATTCCTGAATTGGAGATACTTGGGAGTCTTTGAAAGTACAAAAGCAAGAGTTGTCATGAAATCTTTATTAGTTAATTCTTTTAAGCATGTCATCCTGAGGGTTGCGTTCACAACTCTGAGCATTTCAAAGGAGAAAAGGGAATGGAAAAACTGGGTACCGAAGAATCTGGTTCCACGAGTATGCACAAGTCTGGTCTCATAACTTCATAGGAAGCTGAGGGAAGTTTGCATGCCTTGAGAAAACTGATTGAGATAAAAGAAAATGGTTTAAAGTACATGGTAATATGGCTGGGACTTTCAGTGGAACATTCTGAGGAAACAATCATCTAGTTATTAATTTCAATTCTGACTTGCTCTTGACGTCACTGACAGGATACGCCCAAATTTGTTCATTATTTGTATTTATCTTTAATATCAAACAATGATAAAGATGATGTACAAATGAAGAACTCAGTACAGATATCATGGTACATATGGACGCAACATTTCCATGAAACATCACTAAGCAAAATCAAATAAAGAAAAAAAAAAGAGTCTCAGGAGAGCACAGCAGCTAGGGAGGCAGTCTTGACACACTGGGAGTGTGATACAGCTAGAGTCTGGAGATTCAAGCTTCGAGTCGTGTGGTCAGGAGAGCGTTCACTCCCAGCTCTTGTCATCAACAGAGAAAGAAAAGAATGATTTAGATTTCTTTACTGTGAGGACTGTTTTGGGAGCTCTGGGAATTTTAAAGTGGGCAATTTGGATGCGATGAAATTCAGCTTCACCTCAGGGAGACAATGTTAGCGTCTGCAGTTGCTGCTACTGAAGCTGAATGGAGCGGAACAACCTATCTCAGCACAGAACCTATTCAGTCTGCTCTTCTTGTTCATGGCCGAGGGGCTCCTGAGCTGCTGATGTGAAGTTCTTGCAGACCATTTCCTTGGGATTGTTCTAAGAGCCACTCCCTTCAGAATACCAGCCTTCAAGGAACCAGGCTTATGCCAGTTCATAGTGAGATCTGGAACCCAGTGGTGCACGCTGTAACTGTGCGAACAGTGCATATGTTCCAAAACTATGAGGATTACATTCAACAATTAAATTTAACAAAATGGCCCATTTGCCGCTACCCTAAAGTAAGCTGTGGTTTAGGGCAAGGATGAAATAAAGTGAGTTGGTGGGACTAAGACATGGAGAAAACATTTTAGAATACATTTATTTTTAAAGTAAAAAGGAGAAACAAGGGAGAACACCGTGATGGCTAATTTTGTGTGTAATCTTGACTAGTTTAAGTGATGCCAAATGGCCGATAGAGCAACATTTCCATATGTACCTGTGACATCATGAGATTGTGACTCGGAGTTGCTCATGGTAGAGCTTGACATTTAAATCAGAAGACTGGGCCAATACAACAACATTTCCATATGTACCTGTGACATCATGAGATTGTGACTTGGCGTTGCTTGGCATTTAAATCAGAAGACTGAGTGGAGACTCTTTCTCTTGCTGATGTGTAAGAGCTATTTTGAGGGCTTCTGCTGAACAAAACAGCAGGGTGAATTTGCTTTCTATTTCTGAACTGGAGAACCAGGCTACTGCTTCCCTTGGACATGAGAGCTACCTGTTTCGGGCCTTTGGACATTAGAAATTTTTATAGTCCTGGTCTTTTCCCTCTGAGGTCCCAGATCTTCAGTCTTAGACTGGGAATAGTGTCTGCAGCATTCCAGAGTCTTGGACTTCGACTCCAAATTAGTTCTCTACCTATTTGTGGTTCTCAGTTCTTTGCCTGTTTGATGGTGTGAATCAAATGCTGTGTGTATTAGGGGGCTTTCTTTTGATTGTGCCCATCTTTAAAACAGGAGATAATTCATCACATTCATCCATGATGTGCAGGAGAGGTTGGGAAGTGAGGAACTGTTGATTCTACAGGGTGCCTGGCTTATGAACTCGCCAATATCTGAGATGACACAAGGTTTTAAGGTCCCCTGAAGCATTTTGGAGTTGTTTCTGCATGGACACACTTGGGTAAAGTCCGAGATGTACTCATAAGTGGGTAGTCTTTTAGGTCTAGCTTCATCACTCTGTGGAAATTCTCTGTGGATTGCTTTTGTCTTCTCAGTTAGAGGAGAAAGAATTATTATTAGCTAAGAGTAAACAGAAGGTGAGAAAATTTGAAATTGGAAACTGAGAAGCTGATAATCAAGAATAAATATTGAGTTGTAAAGAGGAAACTTTAGTTTCTGTTTAATTCTCATTTGGTTATCTTTTTAAGACTGTGTAAGTTTTGTTTTTCTGGTTTTTAAGGATTCTTCAATTTAAAAACTTGATCCTTGTTTAAGATTTACAAAAACAATATAGCTTATTACTTTGGATGAGTGGATAAAGTTTGTTCTGACAGCTAAGAGCAGACTCTCTTGACTTAAATGCATCTGTCAAGTACTTCAGTTACTATGACCAAAGGCAAATAAAATAAGTGGCATAATTAGGACAACAGAAAAAAAATGGGAGTTAAAGAAGAGAGAAAAATTCATCTAATTGAAGAGGAAATGGAAAGCGCTCCTAGGAGATATGACATTTCAAGTTTGTTTATGATTATGAATGACAAGACCAAAGACATCACCGTGAGAAACATACAGGGTCTGTTGAGGTCAAAACCTAAAAGGGATGTTTACAGTTAGGATTAGACACTGAGAAGACAAAGGAAAAAAAGTATGCCTGAAAAGCAGAAAGACCCAGTGTATAAGACGAGATGTAAAGTGTGTGAGGTCACCTGTTGAAGCATGGCTGCAATGTCAACTACTTTGTTCCACACTGGGAACAGGAGAAAGCCACACATTTAAGGTGCTTGGAACTCACGATGGTTGAGTTTTCTCCCTTATGGATGGAACATATAAGTTAAAGGAGCCATGGGCATATTTTAAAAAGCTAGAATATGCAAAAAATGACACTGAAATGTGAGGTGTTTAATCCACACAGATATTTATCACACATTGAATTCTTTTCTTTAAATGCCCCAATGATGTACATGCAGAAATGTCCTTTAACTGATTGCTTTGAATCTCTTCCCAGGTTTTCGGCCTGTTGCCTGTTCTCAAGACACAGTGGGTTCGCCAGATTTGTTTCTGTGGAAAGCTATGTGCAGTTCAATTGGATTGGATGCATTAGCCTAAAGCAACCTTTGGAATTTTGCCATTGAGTGGAGTATGAGGCCCTTAATGGAGTTCTCTTAAGGCAAGCTGGGAACTCCAGTAGATTGTATAGGTCAGGACTACCACGGAACTTCATTTTCTTCTATAATAAGCAGGTTTCTTGTTAAACAAACTTTTTGCCATTCTGCCTTTGTTTTGAAACCTGATGCCATAAAAGAGTGTCTCCATTTCATGAGTTAAATAATAAAAAAATCTAAAGTTATTATAAATTGAGTTTTTCTCCATTAAATGTTGCAAGTGAGTCACTGGTTATGTATAAAGGAAATTTAAACCTGTCATCAAACATTCACTACAGGAATTTTAAAATGCTGCTGCTAAGATTTAATGAGAATGGACCTCCAATTCTATGCATATTTTGGTAACATTTTAAGCTTTACTAGTTTTGTTTGGCAGTCCTTACAGAGGCCATGGTTGCATCCTGGCTGGAGCAGCTCTCATCTGTTCTTGGGTATTGATGGCATGACTGCAGGAACCGGAACTGTGCATGATGGGTATCAGTTTATAACTTAAACAACCCCAAATCTTCAGGATCCACATCCAAAATTTCATTGTGTCTTCTTGAGGATATTTTGCCCTCTTCAAGACTGCATCTTCATTGTCATTCTTGTCGAAAATCTGATACTATTCCAGTGGTGTAACTGAAACTTTGTGATGCATCAGTGAGAGCAGAATAAAGACATATTTGTATCATAAGTAAAATCATATTTATCCCCATAGATAAATCAGCTCTGAACTCCCTAACCTATCTATCTCTTTTGAGATATTCTCTTCTTTTGTCAATACTGTCTTGTTGGCATCATGATGTAGTTACTAATCCAACTTCATCTTAGAATGAAGGAGACAGGAGACTTTCCTACTCAGGGGTTTCTGATATGATTTCCTGCATCTTTCCGATAATACAGGTATAGACTCAGGATTATAAGCTCATTCATAAGAACAGCTCTTTCACTTATAGACACAGGCAGTATTGCCATAGTATCAGGTTGCTTGCAGCAGGAGAGACTTGTAGTGTATGCAAATCAGGCTTCTCTAGTAACAAACTGGTGTGTGCTGTTGCATCTGTGCTACTTTTCCAGAATACCCTCACTCTTGATAAACTTGTATTCTATATTTTCTTCTGTCACTCTTGCCCTTGATCTAAAGTTTTGTTACTTTGATATGTCAAAAAAGCAGCCTCTCTTTTACTGTGTCCAATAATAATTTGTTTATTTAATTCCTTTTCTCCTAGGCTGCACACATGTAGTAAAGTTAAAAAAAAAGTAAAAAGGAAAAAGGGAGACAATTGCCTCTGTATTCAAATAGACATGCAGTCATGTAAATATACCATAAAGAGTTCCAGATATTCCAGAAAGTCAGCGGGTACTTTTAATCATCCTTTAACACGCAAGTGAGTACTAAAAACATCTGCCTGTAGATCAATTGAAACTTTGATGATGTATAATGACAGCAGGGTAAAGATAAACTTAAAAAGAGAACGAAAATATGAAATCTGTTATAATTCTCACAAATACCAAATCTACCACTGATGTTTTGTATTGGACGAGATGTAATAGGATGGATAGAGAAAAACTAGAACTTGAAAGTTATGTGTACATTATTAATGTCATGTCATCTGCCTGAACTATGGTAACAGGACGGAAGATGCATCTACCCTGACTTTGACACGTGATAGTGTGAATCAGAAACCCTCTCTTCCATTGCAACATTTTGTTTCTCTTCTCACACCAAAACATCAACACATAGAAGAACATTAATTATGGACACACATTATGGAGGTGAAATTCCACTTTTATGAGACCTTGAGAAAAATGAAAACTCCGTCTACCAATTTCTGAAGTAGCAGCAATATATTTCCTTGTCTTGTGAAAGTTAAAAAAAAGTATTTTACACAGAGTTTAACATAATAGCTCACACTGAGTAAACTCACAATCATATCTAAACTTCTGTGACAATGCAGCTAAGATAGGAAAAGAAGCCCTTCTGGGTAGCCTGGCTTCTAAGGCTTTCTTTTCATCCTGTGCATCTGACCAATTAAAAATTACAGAGCATGGAACTTACAAGTGTAGTAATATGAGCGGCGGGCTGCTTCCCACCACCCGGCTAGCTTTACCCGAAATAATTACACGGACACTGTATTCTTTTAATCACTGCTTGGCCCATTTCTATCTAGCTTCTTCTAGGCTAACTCTCGCACCTGGACTAGCCCATTTCTAATCATCTGCGTGTAGCACCCCAAGGTGTGCTTACCGGGAAGATTCTAGCCTACGTCCATCCTGGGTAGGAGCTTCATCGCATGTGCCTCAGAGAGCAGAGCTCTCGCCTCTGCCCGCAAGAGTGGAGCATAGTGTCTCTCTGAGGCATCTGCCCCCGAGAGGAGAGCTGTCGAGTCTCTGAGCTCACTTCCTCTTCCTCCCAGAGTTCTGTTCTGTTTACTCCTCCCACCTATGTTTTAACCTATCAGGGCAAGCAGCTTCTTTATTTAATTAACCAATGACCTTCCTCCATCATACAAGTACTTTCAGAGTGATCTTTAGAATGACTTGTTAACAAAATTATATGATATCTGAACTCCAGATGAATATCATTACATGAGAAGGGAAAGCATCACATTCAACATAGATTGAAATACAAATTGTAAGTGAACACCTTGTTTGAAAGACAAAGACATGCTTGGCAATAAAGTTAGCAAGGTTTTCTTCCTCAACTTTGTAGAAAAGCATCAGATAAAAAATTACAAAATTAAACTCTTGCTCCTAACTTCGAAGTCGAAGAAACTGGCCAATTCATGTCTAAAACTTTCTCATCTGGATCAATGTGATAAATCAGATAAAATTCTCAGTTCTTCAGGGTAGTGTAATCTGAAAATTTATTTAATTATTCATGAATCATGGTTCATCTTAAAGCATAATATGACACTTGACAGCATAGTGACTTAATCCGTTTGTCATTATTTGAAATGTGTTTATCTTTTGAAACAAAGGCCGAGTTCATCTTACACAATAATGGACAAATTTGATTAGGTAATAGGCTTAAGAGCAAATGAAGTCAACAGTTGGAACAGAACTGAAGATATTGATTCATGAGCCTTTTGTTCAATTATCAAATGAAAGTTTGCCATACATTTTTGAGTACATAGGGTTTTCTGGGGTCTTGTATTCTAGATCGAAATGTTGTCTATGGTTTGATTAAATTGTTAATATATAAACTATAAAGATAATTGTATTAATTTGAAGAAAAGAAGTCACTTGAATTTCCTGATTTTACACACACACACACACACACACACACACACACACACACACACACAAAATCCAAAATCCACACTTGGAAGTAATAAGGTTTTTTTAATATCTAACAATATCATTATTATTAGTAATGAAAACAACATGTTTGTCCTTTACAGGCAGTTTTCTCGATACCATACCACTTGAGCAGGCCCCCCTGATATGATGGTTCTTGTAGCAGTGATGTAATAAAAGGGTTGACTGCACAAGTGGAATGGGATAAACGGGAAGGGAGATGAAGGCAAAGGCAGATGTGACTTAGACAAAGCTCTAAAAACTGCTGCCAGCTTTCTTTTGGATAGGAGAGTTGACATTAGTTGATCAAGGTTGAAGAACATCTTTTGAGGAGAGTCCATGCCTTTTGCTTTGGTACAGCATCTGCAGTAACCAAAGGGCTTTTTTCCACTGTTGGGAAAGTGTTAAAAAACATCTTGAAATAGGAATCTACTTAATTAATTCCCTTGACCTCTGTTCATCCCCTGTCTCCTTTACTACATCTTTTATAGGAGCTAAACTATATCCAAAATATGTAGTTAAATAAATAGAAGAAATTTGACAAATTGTTGAAAAATTACACAAGAATAAAGATCAAAGAAATAATTCCTCATAATAGCAGTATTATCTCTAGTGTACATTGAGTTGATACAAGACACTCAAACCTTGTTTGCAAATTCCTAAAACTGTGGTATAATAGCTGAGAAAATTATTATGTATAACTTAACACATTGAACTTCCCATTAAAATATTTTAGAAATTAAATCTAGTTATTAAGTACTTTCATAAAATAGCTACAGTTAATTGTATAGAAAATATAATGATGAGAATTGTTGAAAACATTTGATTGCAGGATATTTTTAGTTGAAAATAACATGTTGAAACGACGTAAAAATTTACTAAAATATACAAAACAACAGTTTCAGGATGCTCCAGCAGAGATTTTAATTCTGAGGTTTGTTATTAACCATCTCCATTTTAGAAGATATTTCAATTTGGAACAACTAATTTATCACCATAATCCCATGAGTTAGTCATTTTCACTATTCTCAATTTTTATCTGAAATATTTGCTGATAAGAATTCATGTCATTAAGATTTATGGCAAGAACCAAGCTATTTTTATTCAAAAATAGTAGAACCTGTTATGTTTTGAGCTACAAGGTATCTACTAAGTTCAGTGATTTTATAGGTATTTGTCTGTGTCTTTAATTAGCAATCAACAAGCCATTCACATTAAGATGTATATATGTACAGAAGATAAAAAACAATAATTTATTTTCCTAGAAAATCTCACCTATACACACATTTCCTGACACTTAATTTGAAGTGAGTTTTTCATCTCTCTGTTTGCAAGATTAATAACTTTCTTTTATGAAACTCTTCAAATGGCCACATTAAGGTAGGATGAGGAGGAGGGTAATACAAGCACAGGCTTAATTATATGGTAGACAGCTGTGAGAAAGTTGAGTCCAGGAAGGAGAAGAGGTGTACAACATGGTAGGAGGGGAATAATGCTAGACATTCACGGTTGCCTTGTAGGCTGTCCTTTCTGTCTTGTCATTAAAATTTTGGGATGCATTTAATTATGTTCTACTATTTATAAAATTTCTGTATTCTTATTTTCCTATTATGGGCCCACATTTTCATGCCTCTCTCAGTCCCTAGAAGGTGCAGTGTTCCAGAAGGAAACCAATGGAATGCTAAAATTAGGTTGACTTATGATGCACTGGAATGTACTGTGGAAGTGAATGATTTGCAACAGTGTAGGCAACCCCCATGAATAATTGTTCATGCGTGTTTGTGACTTTGTTCCAGGGGCACTGCTGAGCTAGAAAAAATTTTCAGCGTGAGATCTCGGGGACTTGTTACTGGGCCTTTTGCTCCTAGACCTTTCTGCCTCATTGTCTCGCTACTGACTAATCAATCCATCCCAATGTGGAGTTTCAAACAAAAATCCTTTATAGTCGTTTCTTCCTTGCTGTTTTCCAAAGGAGAAGGCAAGTTAAGCCTGGTTAAGGAGTGAGCGGAACACACCCTACAGAGGAAACAAGAAAACACAGCTGCACAGACACACAGATAGACACACAGTCACATCAGTCTTGACTCATTCAGTCCTGGGCATCATTTATTTCAGACAGAATGCTACCTGATTCTCTCTTAGGAAGACTTTCTCCATAAAGACTTTAGGGTCAGTGTCATTCACTCCGTTTGTCACTCCTTGTTTGAGCTGACCTTCTGTTCTCACACTTGATTTGCTCTTCTCCGTTAGGCAAAGATATTTATCTTCTTTATAAATTGGAAAATGTCTTAAATAGAGGGGCTCTGGTTTATGCAGTTTCTACTCTTTACAGGCACTTCAATAAATGTTCGAATGAGAGACATGGTGATCTAAGATTTAATTTCATGTATCTTAAAGTGAATTATAATTACCAGTAATTTTCTCTCTTCAAGTATGTATCTTCTTTGTCTTTTTTCTTTTCTCTTTCTTATTTTTTTTTCATTTAAGTACACTAGACTAAAAAATCACTTTCCCCGTGTTGCTTAGATACTAATGTTTTCTACGCTTCCCAAATTTTCTTACGCTTTTCAAGCAATTTTCTCAGCCTTTTAATTTTCTTTCGGGTGCCGAAGACAGCCAGATGCATTCTAATTTTGATTTACTTACTGTACTCAACCACGTTAGGTGATTTTCACTCACTTAACATATAATTTAGGGTGAAATATGCATAAATAATTAGTGTATGTATTAATCTCTAGGTAATTTTAAACAGAAGTCACAGTCCTAAGAGAAACTATAGAGAGCCCACTCACTGGCTAGGGTATGGGGAAGGCTTTCTGGGCTGTTGTCCTGAGGAGTTCTCCCACAAAGTCTCTTCAGCACAGTAGTGACTAGCTGGAATTGTATTTCTCCACCTTCCTAATGCTATGACCCTTTAACACAGTACCTCATGTTGTGATGACCCCCAATCATAACATTTTTGCGCTGCTACCTCACAAGTATAATTATACCGTTGGTATGAATCATAATGTAAATATCTGCTGTGGAGGGTGTCTGGTTTGCGACCCCTGTGAAAGGATTGTTTGATCCCCAAAGGGGTCATGATCCACAGGTTGAGAATTACCGAGCGAGAGGATCTGTAGGGACAATGTGGTCTAATCTGATTACAACTCCTCTGTATGATTCTCTTCTATTACACTGCCATGTATTTTCTGTGCCTCAGACCTTTGGATTGTCAGAAATAGAAGTGACTTTGCTTAATTTATCAGCGATGAAAGTTCTACCTAGGGAACAGTATTGACCCAAAGACAAATAATTTAAGTATAGGTTTTCTTTTAAAAACTGGGATTGATGTTATTTAGAAAATTCAAAGAAAAGATAGCAGTGTAAAATATAAACACATATCATTCACTGCATTTCTGATAGTAAACAAAACTCTCCTTTTTTACTTTTATTTATTTATTGATTTTGCCCAGATCCTTGGACTTGCTTTTGTGAATACCTGAGGTGACATTTAACAGCAGTCTGGTGAACTGTGATACATGTTTCTAAGGTAAAAGTAATTCCATGTGTTCTGTATTAACGTATACAGTCGAAACTTTGCAGCCAGTCAGATTTCTCCAGTTTTTACCCCATGTCCCTTGCCTGTTCGAGGATCTCATCCAGGGTACCACTTTGTGCTTAGTCATTTTCTCTTCCCTTCTTGCCATCATGTTGCTTAACATAAATTTTTTCCCCTTGCTTAAATTATTTTCAAATGTTCTTAACTGGAATAACGAGGATAAACATAGATTAAAAAGTGTGAAGATCAGGATGACAAGAACTAAATTTCATATATTTTATATTTGTGTTACATCTGCCTCACTAATTTTGAGTCTTGGCTTTTACTTCCTGGTATAATTAATGAAAAATAGGAGTTACAGATAGATTTCATCTTAGAGATGCTTTTCCATCTCGAAACAAGAAATTGTGTGTGAGGTAGTGCTTGGGTGTGCTGGGGAAATTCAAATGAGAGGTCCTCTGTGCCACTGAAATACAACTTCACAAGGTTTGAGTCTTTTATTGAAACTGTCACATCTTGGCCTCTGGGCTCATTGAAAAACATCACAGGAACATCACAGATTCTTGTCAACAGAACTAAGGAGGCAGAATTAATAAAGGAAATACTAATGGCACTATAACAAACACCATCATGAGATGATGTTCAAAATCAAAGACATATTAAGGAACTACCAAGTCAAGACAAAGAATTCTGTACAGATGTCATGTTTTTGGAAGATACCAGGACAAAGCCAGATATGTTTGGAGTAAATCTATTTAATATATTTTCTATATGAATGATTAGCTATGCTCCATCTCTAAAGAAACCAGTGCTAGTGGGGCAGGGGGAATCATACACGTCTCAAACCACAGAAAGGTAGATTTAAAGGCAGTGCTCAAAGTGATCACCTCCAGTGCTCATGACTGAATGTCAGTGTTGATGGTACATTTTCAACTAGTCTTACATCCTCACTCACACCAGCATGGAAACCAGAAGATCTAGGGTAGGGAAGGGGGAATGACCACTGGGCCTCAACCCTACACAAAGAACTGTAGGCAACTAAGGAATGCTGAGGGTTAGAGAAATAATCTCCAGGGAAGAGCGCACCCTTTGAATTTCCAATAGAAGTGGTCATCCCTGAACATATATACATAGAGTAACATTACACAGACTCAGAAGCTTATATTTATATATTTAGGGATACACACTGACTCACATAACAACAAACAAAACAACAATTTATGAATAAAGAGGCCATGAATTTGAAAGAGGGAAAAGGGATATATATATATA
>NC_022021.1:63089634-63114640 GCF_000317375.1 Microtus ochrogaster
CAAAGCATATCATATTCTCCCTCAAACACATCCCAGATCTTTCTAATCACTCAAATTCATGTTCTCTCTCTCTCTCTCTCTGCAATCATATAGCAAACCAAGAAGATAAAAAGTACCAAACAAAACAGGAAACATATGTACACAAGAAACACAGAGTTCACATTATTGCTAGCCAGTGACTCTGAAGATGGAAATGAGAAGGAAGAAGGAAGACATGGAGATTGGGAGACAAATGTTGATTACCGTCAACAGAGTTCACTCATTAAACACTGAGATCTGTTAAACTATCAAAGACATAATGAATAGGGAAAAGTTTACAGCACATCTTTCTGATTAACAGTAATAGTCCTAAATAAGTCTATATTGGACAAGAACACCAGTAACCTCAAAATACCGCGGGAAAATGACAGGATATAACACCAATAATGCCTTTTTCATTTATTTCTTACTCTATTGACAAACCTATAATTTAATAATCACAAATTTCCTTATGTGTTTCAAGGAATAATAAATATGTGAATGACTATGAAATATTTCTTACAAGAAATATCTTGTCACCTTGTTAGATAGATATGGACACATAACTTAGTACGCATATATTTAGATATCACAGCAAAAAGGCAGAAAGGGACTCAAGAGTGTGATCCTAAAGAGATTTGTCACAAAATAAAGTAGGTAGTGAAGGGGACAAGATGATGAAGCTCACGTGTAAGGAATTTGGGAGTGCTCTAGCTTGAGCATGGTGGTAGGGGACACTGGCATCAGAATATTTACAGAAAAGCACTGACCTGTGCTTTAAAGGAAGCATTTTATACACTGTATTTTCATTTATATTTATTCTAAAAATCGTAAGATATAAAATAATGAGAGTCAAATTTTAGGAAAGTTGTATTTGACATTCAGAAGATGTCTGAGCCACAATTGTGTTACTACATCAGATCAGTAATTACTCCAGACTGATGGCTGCATTATGAAATTGCAAATATTTAATGACATTTTTCCAAAATTAAATTTGTATCTTGGAACTATTTCAAAAATCTGTTTTCCCATGATAGCATTAGAGATTTATTAAGTATAACATGTATTTAATTGTTTTATTACAAAGATACAAGGTGATGATTTCTGCGGGAATGGACTATATAAGTATACTCCTTCCTAAAAAGTAGCATTATTGTTACAAGGGCAAAAAGAGGGCATATAGCTATACTCACAGACAATAATGAGAAGTGATAGATGGATAGATTGATAGATGATAGATAGATAGATAAATAGATAGATAGATAGATAGATAGATAGATAGATAACTTTATAATAAAGACCGTACATCTCTGGATTCTTTGCTGGCTGGTGTACTTTTATGCTTCCTTAAAGCTATGATTAATTATTTCTACCACCCCCTTTCGTTTCAAATATAATTATCTTAAATAGCACTTACTTCTGATTGCTGTATACTGTGTTGGAGGATAATGGAAATGAAAGTAGGTTGAAATTTCTGCCTGAGGTTCCATGAGACAAAGAAAAAAATTTTAAAATATGATTTTTAACATTCTTTTTTTTGGTTTTTAACATTCTTGAATTCAAAAGCTGCCATTTCTCCCACCCAGAGAAACACTGCCAGTTTTCATTTTACTTTCACTTCTCTCTACTTACTCAACTAAAACAATAGATCTCTCCAACTATTTAGAATTATATGCTGTGACTCTGGAGATCTGTATCCTTCCCAGATGGCAGGTGGCTTTCCACAATTCCGTTTGCTGGGTTTATACTAAACAGTATTCAGCGTCCTCATGTTTTACCTAATTGTTCTTCACTTATCCAGAAGAAAAAAAAAAACAAAACAAAAAACTGTTTCAAACTCTTAACATTCTCATGTTACAGGAAGTGAGCATTTAAGCCTTGTATTCTGCTTTGGTATATTTTCCTGATACATGTAAGAGTTAAGTTCTCAGTTATTTAATAATCCTGATTTAAATCTGTTCTATAAAGATTGACACACTGTTAGGATATTGAACCTCAATGAAGTCAGCTCTGAAAACCCATTCTTGGTGAATGATCACAGGTTCCTGACGCAATCACTTCAGTTGTTCTGGAGCAGATTAGGACCGCAAACAGAAGTCCCTGTTCTGTCTAGATTTTGCTCTTTATCGTGATTCACTTTCTACCTGCTTAGTTGTTTCTTTGACAATATACTCAAATTTATAAGTCATACTAAAAATAATACTGTGATATTTTTTCAGTTTTAGGGAGGTACACACTGATTTTACAGTGAGGAAGATGTGGATATAGAGCTTTTACATCAATATCACAGATGAAGTTATTTTACAAATTATTTTTTCCTGTGATTTATGCAGCCTAATGTTCGGTAGGTCCCAAATCTAAGATTATCGTATTATATAAATATTACTCACAATTAAACTAATGGTGTGTGATCATTCCCTCTGCCCATTTGGTATTCTAGGAGTTAATAATCACCTCTTTTTATTTATTGTGTCAATTAGCCGCCAAATTCATTGCAATAATGTGCATTGCCTCTTAATACATAATAGCAATCCGGAAGATAATAAAGCCCTTCTTTGTTCTTTCTCTCGAAAGCCTTCCTCCTGAAGCTGCCTGTCCTCTTGATTTGCACTACTGTGTGTGATCTCTGGACCTGCCGCACAAATGTCAGCCTGGAGTTGCCTTCCTCTCTCATGGGTCAGAGCCTTCATATCCTGAAGCCTTTGCCTTTCACTTCAGTTTGTTTCTTCATTGTTCTGACAACGTGATCATGACTCTTGACAAAGGATTCAGGGGGAAAACTATTTGATAAAACACATGTCTAATAAAATACTCTTTATTAGCTGACAGTGATGTTATTTATATAATTCTAGTTTATATACTTTTCCTTCAGAATTATGAAGGCATTTTTCATAATATTCTGCCCTGCCATAGGCCAAAGTAGCTTCTTTATTAACCAATGGTAATAAAACATATTCATAGTATACAGAGGGGAATCCCACATTGAGGTTTCCATATATTTTGACCACTTATGACTTTCTGTTATGATCTCAGTGTACTGCAAAAGAAGCTTCTTTGATGGGGGGGGGCGGATGTTAGCTATATATATCTGTGCACAGAAGGACACATATTTAGAGTGAAGATGGCTATATACTAGTTTAGATGAGTGGAGGTAGTAGGTTCTTCTCTAGGGCTCCTGATTTCACAGCTATAGGTAGTGGACTAGGTTTACCAGGCAGGAATTATAGAATAGACTTTTGATGATTGTTGGTTTATCTTATGGAAAAAGTGCCATGATTGCACCCATGAGGATTTCTTCCTGTGCTGGTCATAGTCCACCACAGACTTTATAGCTGTGTTGAATTATTTATTGCTTTCCTTTCTTGGTAGCCTTCATTGCAGTTTCAAACGCTACAAGAATTGTAGGGATAAGTCCCGCCCCTTAGGGGGCGTGTTCGCCTCGGGCTAATGTTTGCATATAAAGCTGCTTCTGCTTTCCTGGTCTCTGCAGGAACCGTGGTTCTGTAAGTCTATTAAAGCTGTATATATATATTTTTACAATCGGTCTGCATTCGATTACGCCGTTACAAAGAATTAGTCCTCAGGGAGGAGCTTCCAGGTCAGTTTAACTTGATCCCTCCAAGTCCAGTTTCTGCAGTGTGTGGTATCTTCAGCAACAGGCTTTAGCCTTCACATTCTGGGAGACAATCGAGTGCAACAACAATCTTGGTAGCTTTTCCATTATTTGGCTATCATGATTAAGATTGTACAAATGTCTGAGCACAAGTTTTATCTGAATTTAAGTGTTGATGCAATAAATGTCATGTAGACCACACTAATGCAGTATCTACAACATAGAAACCTGAACACATTGTTGTCCAAAATTAGCACTGTCAGCTTAAGTCCTAATCATCCTAACACACAATTCAATGATAAGCCATTGCTTTTACTCTTCAATTTATTAATGAGAACTGATGTTAAATACAATGCCAACACTCACTTGTAAATATGTATTCTTTGATGATGTATCTGCTTAGATACTTTTCAATTTTGTAAATGTGTCATTTCTGTTTAGTTTGAATCTGTCTGTATAATCTTGGCATAATTCAAAGTTTTAGATATATACTTTGGAATACTTTCTAATGTCCCTGGATTGTCCTATCCTTTACTTGCCAGTGTTTCTTGGATAGTCTAAATATTTTGTCAACTTGTAGCTTTAAAACATATTTTACAGCATCTAATAAGGATATTTATTGGAATTATGTAGAAAATAAAGATTAAATTGGTCGGAAAAGCCATCATAACATAAAATGACCTTCCACTAAGTATTCCATGGCTTTATTTTTCAATGTTTCATATTTCTGCATTGGGTCTCTTTCTCTCTAACACAACACACACATAGATAGATTAGTACTATTTCATTTTCAATGCCGATTTGATAGTTTTTCAAGTTTCAATTGTTTGTTGATGACATATAAAACAGTTTTGTGTAGCAACTTATGATCAATTATTTTTAACTGTTTTCCTGGATACTCCAAAGATCCCTCAATTTGTATAACAGTGTTCTTTTACTCTCAAAATATATTCTTTTCATCCATCCTCTGTGCTTATCTTTCTTTGTTTTTTTCTGTGTAACTCCTTTTACTCAGTTATGAACTTGCTACCTTTCCCTCTCCTGGTTCTGGTTCATAATCCAGATTACAAATCACAGCATTGATTCTTATGAATATTTAATTGAATTGTGTTATTTGCTCTTTAACGTTATTTTAAAAGAAACAAATATTTAAGGATAAAATATTTAAAGATAGACTCTAAGAGAAGTTTACAAACCATAAATTGATGGTGCTGAGAAAATAAACATGTCTCACATAATCACTTCTATTATTTTTAACTTAGCCTTTAAGTGTCTAGTTCAAAATATATCCATTAAGTCCTTTCAAATCTTCCTAGTAGAACAGCAATATTAATGTTTATGGAGGATATTAACATTTTCTGAGATAGCTTCCCTGAGCCAACAGTCCTAAGACATTAATTGTAACATGCAAATAAAATAGAGCCAGACACAAAGAAATTAAACATGAATTAAGACACCTACATTATTACTCTTATATTTCAAGATAAATTAGGGCAAACATTTTATTTCTTCAGAATTCCAATTTTCTTTTCTTGAAACGGGAAATCCATTAGTATTTTCTAGATGCTGTTTTTCATAATTCAGGTTCATGTACAGAGAATGAAAAATATGCCATAAATTCAATGTACTTAGACAAACAGTCCCAATGCCAGCCTCAAATTGTATATCATTTTGAAAACAGATTTCAACTTTGCAGATTCATATATTTTCCTTGGCAGGAAATCACATAATTGAGCCATTTGTTGTACACTGTCAAACAAATTTTATCCTTTAATACAAAGTATAGCTATTCTTGTGGTATACATAAAAAACTTTATTAAAATAAATTCATATCTTTATGGAATTTCATGCAGTACTTATGAATTCTATTTATCAAGTACAATACTAAAAAGAAAAACAAAAGAAAATAGCAAAACTGGGTAATTTTAAAAGGCTGTCTAGTTCAGATTGATTCATTTCCCATAAATCTAGAATAGGTTAGTGCCAACCATCATTATAAGACATCATCCTTCTAAAATCCAGCTTGGAAGTGTATCTATAATAATATAACAGTACAGTATCATTAAATTAATATTTGGAAAAATGTCTCCCCTGAAACATGAATTTTACCACAAAATCCCAGATATGTCACAGATTTTCAGTGTCACCCTAAAAGGAAACGACACTACTTTCAATCCCTTCATGGTATTTCAAAGGGGGATTCTGTGTAAGTCCTGTTCTTAAAATGCATTATAGCGCCTGAAGGACATTATTACTAGGTGCAGCAGAGCTGCCTAGACCCTCTTTCTTGCCTGCGTGGTTTTGTGAGTTTGAAGGTCTCCCATAGGCATCTTCTCAAGCAGTGTTTTATTGCATTCTAATCTCTCATCCAGGCTGAGCATCCATCCTATGAGCATCCTCCACAGAACCAGGACTCAGCCTACATCCTATGATTCGGCTGCTCTCTTCATTCTTTGATCTGCAGCACTGGTACCAGAGAAGAGATTCTCTCCGGGTGGAAATGATTTCTCTTCTTTTACAATTCACAGTTTGGTGTGTGCTCTGCAAGAAGTTCATTAATTAGGGTTGTTGGAAGTATTTTGGGGTGACAACACACTCACCACTTTGATTGAATTCATCTTTCTTTCTGAACTAAAACAAGGCAGCTAGTATTAATTTTTAAATCCAGGACTAAAAGGAATGCTTATCCAAGTGATATTTCTACAACAAAAGTTAGAAAGCTCTCTACATTTATAATAAGTTTACATTGCAGCTATAACTAATATTTATCATATGCATATAAAATGCTATTCATTCAAAATGATTTATATCATGTATATTTTATTTAATTAAATACATTGTTTAGGGCTATTTTTAATTTTTTAAATGTAGGGAGTTAAATGTATTTTGTAATTTTATCACGTCTTAAAAGTAGTGTGTAATGAATAAAAGTTTTATTGACTTCAAAATTTAAAATTTAAAAACCACATATATTTAAGACACCAGGCACCAAGTCTTCAACTTTTTTTTTTTGGTTTGTGGAGACAGGGTTTCTCCGTGTAGCTTTGCCTGTCCTGAAACTAGCTCTAGTAGACCAGGCTGGCCTTGAACTCACAGAGATCCACCTGCCTCTGCCTCCTGAGTGCTGGGATTAAAGGCATGTGCCACGACCACCTGACCTTCAACTTTATTTTTATTGATACTGTACAGTTCATTTCACAATGATAGAATCTGATTATTTTGGTGACAAAATATATTCTCCTCTGTAGCTATAAATCTGTATTTCAGAGACTTCTAGGTTATTAATAAAGTTTAGGGCTAAAAAGCAGCACACATCTAGTTAGAAAGACTTCTTTATTACAGAGATATTGAAGAAAGTTATGAACAGATAACAAATACAAATGATTTGAAAACCAGTTTTGTAAATAAAAATATATCTCTTGCTGAAACTGACTGGAGAAAATGTCAACAAATAGTTTGATATATGTACCTTTATAAATCTACAAAAGAAAATGTATATGTACAAAAGAGAAAAAAAATTAGTCCTCTGTCTGATGTGTGGTTGGTGAAGATCTTTTCCCATTCTGAAGGTTGACATTCTGTCTTCTTGTCTGTGTCCTTTGCTTTACAGAAGCTTTTCAGTTTCAGGAGGTCCCATTTATTAATTGTATCTCTGCGTCTGTGCTACCGGGGTTCTATTTAGGAAGTGGTCTCCTGTGCCAATGCGTTCAAGTGTACTTCCCACTTTCTCTTGTATGAGTTTCAGTGTGGCTGGCTTTATGTTGAAGTCTTTGATCCATTTGGACTTCAGTTTTGTGCATGGTGATAGGTATGGGGCTGATTGCTGAACCCTGCAAAAACATGGAAGAAGTGACCAGACATATGGAGGAGAACGTGAGGAACCTGAGACAGAAAATTGCACCATAACTGGATACATGAGTAATGAATGCTCAGAAATAGAGACTAGAATTTAAAGAAGTATGGAAAAGCAGGAAAATTAAACCAGGAGTAAAAATTTGTAAATAATAAGTTATATATACTTATAACTTATATATGGGATAAGATATATATATATATATATATATGATAAGAAAACAGTATTCAGTTATATATGTTGATAGCTAAAGGAAGTTAAAATGGAACAGAAAAAGAGGCAGAGATATTTAGAGTCTGTAACCATGATAGTCATAAAAATGCAGCTTTTATCACTTGCTAAACAGATAGGAAAAATAAAGGAAATACGGCATTTGGCTCAAGAATAGCCTAGGTTACTGTTGAGATTAAGGAGCCAGGTGTAAACACGGTAGTCAGTAGAATCTAACTCACCTGTGGGTGAAAGGCAAGCAGGAGACAAAGTTTAGAGATTTTACCCCACACAGTCAGCAGCCCAGAGTCAGTCAATAGGACAAAGGAGAGGGTTCAGAAATTCTCCTAATTTTATGATTATGAGTTAAAATAAGAAAGATAGTTAAATATTGGCATGGCATGTTTTACCCCCTGCCTCATGGCCTGGCTTCTGCTTTGAGTTCACATGCATGTTTGAAAAAAAGGTAACCTCAGGGGGCTGCAGCTTCATGACAATTAAAAATAAACAAGCAGGATAAATAGGCTTCCTTTTCCATTTCACAATTTTTGCTTTGTCGAAAACCTGCTGTTTGTAAGTGTGTGGTCTTCATATCTGTTTTTATGCCAATATCAAGCTGTTTTCATTACTGTGGCTCTGTTGTGAAGTTTAAAGTCAGAGATTGTGATGCATTCAGAAGTTCCTTGATTTTACATGATTTTAGGATTGTTTAGGTTAACCTGAGTTTTTGTTTTCCTTATGAAGTTGAGGATTGTTCTTTCAAGGTCTATGATTAATTTTACTCTAATTTTAATGAGCATTTGCATTGAATCTGATGATTGATTTCAGTAAGATTATCTTTTTTTGCTATGTTGATTCTATCTTTATAAGAAAATAGGAGATCTTTCCATTTTCTGATGTCTTAAATTTCTTCCTTCAAAGATTTAAAGTTCTTATCATACAGGTTTTTCCACTTGTTTGGATAGAGTTACTCCAAGATATTTTGTGGTATTTGTGGCTATTGTAAAGGATGATATCTCTCATTTATCCTTGGTGTAAAAGAGGAGCTTTTGGGTTGTTTTTCAGGTTCTGGCTATGACAAAGCAATTTTGCTATAAACATAGTTGAGCACATGTCCTTATGGTATGGTTGAGCATCTTTTTTATATAGGCCCCAAACTGGCATTGTTGAATTTTAAGGTAGATTGATGCCTCATTTTGTGAAAAAAATTGTCATACTAGTATCCAAAATGGCTATGCCATGTCACAATCCCACCGGCAGTAGAGGAGTTTTTTTCTTGACCCCACATTCTCTTAAGCATAAATTGTCAGCAATGTTTTTAATATTGGTCATTCTTACAGGGATAAGATGGAATCCCAGAGTTTTGATTTGCATTTCTCTAAGGCTTAGGATGTTACACTTAAGCATTTTTTAAGTGCCTTTAAGTCATTCTGGGTTCATCTGTTGAGAGTTTTCAGTTTAGCTCTGTACCATATATTTTTATCGGATTATTTGCTTTTTTTTTGAAGACTAATTTCCTGAGTTCTTTGTATATTTGGAGTGGATAAGTAAAGATCTTTTCCCATTTTATAGGCTAATATTGTGTTTTGTTGACTATGTCCTTTGCTATACAGAAGCTCCTCAGTTTTAGGGGTACTCATTTACTAATTGTTTCTCTCAGTGTCTGGGCCACTGAGGTTGTATTTGAGATGATCCAGTGCATTCAAATGTACTTCTAACTTTTTCTTCTGCGAGGTTCAATGTGGTTGGTTTTATGTTGAGGTCTTTGACTCATTTAAATTTGAGTTTTGGGCATAGAGATAAATATGTATCTATTTTCATTCTTCTACACGTTGATGTTTAATTAGCCCAGCATCATAGTTGAATATGCTTTCTTTTTCCATTTTCCTATCAGCTAGGCAGACTTGCAACTAAAGAGGAGGATAGGTTACAAACTTTCAATTAGATATACATTAGTGAAAGCCTTAGTTATAGTATTCTTATGGGAGATATTGAGCTGCAAAGTAAAATTCTTAAAGGGAGCAATCAGCCAATTTCTAATAGACATCTTATAGAAGCTGCCAGGCAGGTACTCAAGCAGGTGGACTCTAGATCAGCAGGTAGAGTATACAATAATCAGCAACTATAGTATATTAATTATGATTCAGCTATCGCAAGTGCGTGTATTAAGTACAAAACTTATTCTACAGAAGTTTTATGAAAAAACAGAATGCTTTTTATGGCTGCACCTTCCCATTTGTCAGTTAAGATGTTAAACTCTTAATTTAAAGCAGTAATTTGTCTAATACAAAGGAACAGGATGAAATCTAGGAGATATTTTAGTAGAATACTGGCTATAATCAATGTTTCTTTATACTAAGCAATAGATTAATTGATAATTTTAAAATATTGATTCTTGGATATTTGTGTTTGCTCAATTAAAAAGCCAGAGTAACAATCTTTTCCCAGATGATCATTGCTGCAATTTGCAGAATTATATTTTGCTAATTTTATAGCTAAAGATTCCTTAAAAGATGTTATGCTAAATGTTACACATGGCTCTTCCAATGGAAGAACTGCATATATGGTTACTAACGAAAAGGAATTGTGGAGAATGCTATGGCTCCTTGAAAATAACTTAAAAGGGTAAAAAGTTGCAGACAGATCTGGCATGATAGCATCAAGGTGACCTTTGTTAAGGCAAAAAGGAAAAGCCCTTGCAATAAATGATGAAAAGAACCAGCCTATATTAATTTGGGATTGAGGATGTGCTTGCACTTTTTTCACAGAAAGAAAATAAAGCTGGATGGAATGACTGCATATATAATAAAGGAGTAGCAGACGTAATGGCGTCATAGCTGCAAATGCTCCATAGAGGAGTTGTAGTGTAAGGAATTGGAGAGGAGTCCATTGTCCAGTCTTCCCCACCCAAACAGAGAGAAGTGCCTGATCTGCTGCAGGGAGCCATGCTGTTCTGAGAGACAGATGCTGAGCTGCTTCCAGACACTTTGGGACATACACAAAGACCCAGAGGCCCTACTGAGATGACCTGACCACGATGACTATAATTTTCTGCAGCATGAATCCTGTTTGCTTTGAAACTGAAATGCAAATTGAACATCTAATGTTTTAATCTTTGGGACACAGAACTCATTTTGATAACAATATTGGACCTGGGAACTAAGACCTAAGAATTCCCCTCAGGGAAAGAAAGACTCAAAATAAGAAATGACTAAAACCCCTCTTCGGTTAAGAAGAGGGACAACCTATGGGTTTAACTGCTGCTCAGAGACTGGAACTGGTATTTGATAACAGCAATGCCACTGTACTCTCACCCATCAGAAAAGCTTTTCTTGTCTTTTGATTAATGTTGATTTAAGTAAATTATGACATGTTTAATTGTGGATCTATTGTTAATTATGGTATTGACCTGATAGTGTTTGTAACTGCTTATAAGATGTTGAGAAAAGTTGGTATTGACCTGATAGTGTTTGTAACTGCTTATAAGATCTTGAGAAAAGTTGGTATTGATTGGATAGTGTTTGTAAATGCTTATAAGATGTTGAGAAAAGTTGGTATTGACCTGATAGGATTTGTAAATGCCTATAAGATGTTTAGAAAAGTTGGTATTGACTTGATATTGTTTGAAACTGCTTATACGGTTTTGAGAAAAGTTTGATACACCCTGTATATGCTTGGATTTATTGCATAGGTTAAGAATTTTAGATTTAAGAGGTGCTGTAAACTAGCTGAAGAAACATTTTCAACTCAGGAAACATTTTCAACTCAGGAAACATTTTCAACTCAGGCGATCCTCTTCTTTAAATAGAAGACTATAGTCTTTAGGAACATGATTATTCATAAAGCGTTATGATTTATCCTGACAAAAGTATGGCTCAACACAGAGCCAAAGGTATCTCTCTCCCTTAATCTCTTTTCTTAACAGAGATTATCAGTCAATGACGGGTTTGAAGCTTCTTCTCCCCAGATGCCTAAGACAGGAGCTTGCATAAAAGGCAATGCCTGTTCTAAGGACAGGTAAATTTGGCTAAATGGAAAAGTCTTTGCCTAAGGAAGATGTGATAGTCTGTCCTGTTGCAGAAGCACAGGTTTTTTATTAAAATTAACAAGAGAGAGTGGATTGTAGGCCCATATTTCTACAGGGTATGGCGACCAGAATCTCAGGCCACAGTTTGCATCTGCTGTACAGGACGTGGTCAAATAGTACCTACAAAGAGGCTGTCACTAGGGTCAGGATTGCTAATGTTCTGCTCCTTCTTTGTAATCTGGAGGATGCCTGGGATAGAGATGCTAATTCAGCCTACATGACAGAGCTGGAATACAGAGAAGGAAGATAGAAAGATGTGACAGAGATGGCCTAGGTAGATGTGTGGACGTGACCACAGTCATTCACCTGGTTACCTAGAAAACAGAGTGCTAATGAATTTTCCTCTTAGTTTATGTTTTGGTATATAAGGGTGTTTGGAGGATAAATGCAGAGGAATTTTCAGGAAATGAACTCAGGATTTCATGAGGGATCACTGAGCATCTCCCTCTCGATAAAGCCATGTGAGTTGTCTCAATTATTCCCATGCCTCCCCTCTGGTCCAGAGAAATATTTATGGTCCGGGCTGGCACCAGACCCTGACACCAATGCCATTAAGTTTTTTTAAACATTTATTTAGTTCTGTCTCTCTCTCTCTCTCTCTCTCTCTCTCTCTCTCTCTCTCTCTCTCTCTCTCTCGTGTCTTTGTGTCTCTCTGTGTGTGCACATGTCCATATAAGCAAGATTACAACTTGTGAGAATGGTTCTCTCTTTTCATCATGTGGCTTACAGGAATTGTACTCAAGTTTTCAGAGTTAGTGGCAACTTCTATCTGCTGAGCCATCTCACTGGCTCCATCTTTTTAAATTAATGTACTTGTTTGAGAGTGCTTAATTGCAGCAAAGTTCAATAGAAAGTAGTTATATTACTTGTGTCACCTGAATATCACCTACTCTGTCATAGTCATTCTGCACTTCAGTAGGGCATTTTAAATAGTGATAAAGATAAAACAATTCATACTTATCACCTAAAGTCTATAGTTTATAGACAAGTTCACTCTATTCCATCTAACATATGTATAATGGCATATTACCATTAATAAAGCATAATGTAGAATAGTTTCAGTGACTTAAATGTTCTGTTTTTACATCTTCTCTTCTTCCTGCTCAACTGATTCTCTGCTTTTATTCAACAGAGTGCTCAAAGTCTTAGAGCATTAAATCAATAAAACAAAGTAGAAACATATAAGAAGAAAAAGAAGTCAAATCACCCTATTTAACAAATGATTTTGAAGTTCAGAGTTGGTGTCATATACCTTTAATTCCATCACTTCAGTAGCATAGGCAGGTAGAGCTTTGTGAGTTCAAGGTCAGCCTGGTCTATCAAGTAAATTAAAGGACAGCCATGGCTATCACACAGAATAACTCTGTCTCAACAAACAAACAAACAAACAAACAAACAGAACAGAACAGAAGTTCCCAGAGATGCACTAGAAAACTCTTAAAGTCTAATGAATACTTTCATCAAAGTGGTAGAAAATAAAATCAACACATTAAAAATAGCACCTTTTCTATATACCGAAGAATAAACCTCCAAGACAGAGTGAAAGCAGATAAAAAAAAAGTCACCCACACAGTTTCCAATAGAAACAAAGAAAGCAGGATGTGGTGGCAATGTCTGTAATTCAAAGTGAAGGAGTGGGATCAGAAATTCAAGCCAGACTTTACCTTGAACACAGCCTGAGCTCTACGAGATCCTGTCTCAAAACCCCAAATAAATAAGTAATAAACAAACAAAAATCAATCAATAAAATGACACCAAATAAAATAGGTAGAAGTATACTACCAAAAGAGGCAAAGGAATTTAATTTTTAACAATGAAAAATTAAATATTCAAAAGAGGGGCTGAAAATTTGGTTAAGAAGTTAAGATGAACATCACTCTTGCAAAGGACCAGTGTTCAGTTCCTAGCACTCAATTCAGTTGGCTCACAATGATGTGGGATGTTCATATGTGCTGCTTTTATTGGTTGATGAATAAAGTTGTTTGGGCCAATGGTTTAGCAGAGTACAGCTGGGCATGAAATCAGAAGAGAGGCAGAGATAGAAGTAGGTGGAGTTAAAGAGAGGTCATGTAGCTGTCAAGGACAAAGACACCACTAGAACCTTACTGGTAGACTAGAACTCTGTGGTGATACACAGATTAATAGAAATGGGTTAATTTAAGATGTAAGAGTTAATTAATAAGACACCCTAGTTAATAGACCAAACAGTGTTTTAATTAATATAGTCTCTGTGTGATTATTTGCATATGGATTGCTGGGAAACAAATGACCAATCTCTGCTTACAAAATGACACCCTAAATGAAGACAAGAATGTCCACATAAAGTCTAAAAAAAGCCTAAATTTAAAAAAAAAAAAGTCTTTCTAGACCTACAAAAATGGGAGTCAACTACAGCTTTTTGATAACCGTATTTTTTTTTCCAGATAAGCTCTGTTTGTTGGTGGTGAGCAGAGGCATGGCTCCTTTAAGAGAAGGCTTCCTGACTCAGCATTAGCAGCAATAGCTGCAAGGCTTCTTTTAGAGAAGGCTTCCTGGTTCATGCTGGCAGCAAGAATAGCTCTGGCTCTTTCAGGAGGCTGAGCACTTGAATGGGGTTTGTGAGCAGAGTGCTGCAAATTTCTTTATGGTGACATAGACCCACTGCATCCCTATAGCTGGGTTGGTGAGCCTCCACCATGTTGGAGTAGGTGAAGCAAACAGGGCTGTGGAGTTGGTCCTAGCAGCCAGGAAATGAATGAGCTGTCTTTACTTAGATCTATATGGAGATACAGCCCATAACACCAACTTCCAGGGTTGCAATGTGGTCTTCTGGCCTCCATGGCTACTCATATCCACAGACCCACAAACAGTCACACACATACTTTTAAAAAGACTGAAGAAATTGAAAAATATAATAGATAAAATGACCTTTCCTTTTCAATGACAAAATTAATACCAAGAAATGACATAAAACTAAATATCTGAACTATGATAAAATGTAATCAAAATTTTAATGAGACTATTTGTAGAATTATAAAACATTTCTCAAAATTCATGTATTACTACAAAGAACCCTGCGTGACCATGTAAGCTTAAACAGAAAGAACAATGATGTAACATCACAACTTTAATTATATCTCAGACATGGAGTATCCAGAAGTACATTGAAACTCTTCTCAGACTCATCCAAAAAAAAAAAAAACCCAGAGTAACAGGGACATGTTGTCCCAAGTATTAGGAAGAGAGTCATGCAGATACAATGAATTATAACTTGCCTAAGGAGAAAGTCATGAACAAATGTAAAAGAGTTTTGATGTACTGCTCATGACCCACTGCTAATAGGCCTGGGAGACTCAAACCTTCAGGGAACTGAGTTTTATGTTTTTCAGCTTGTTCAGATTTTGCTTGTTTTTAGGCTAAAGTGATAGCATTTAAGCTCCTTATTTGGCAGATCAAAACCAGAAGCTGCCAATTTCACTTTAATTACCCATATTATTCTTACTAAATACAATTTGAATAGTACAATGATCAGATATACTATAATTATTTTGTTAGATATTTACTTGAACCTTTTAATCTTGTAGAGTCATGAAATAAATGTTAAAATAATTACAAGGGATAATTGCTGGGGTTGGGGTAAGGGTGGGATGGAGGAGCAATAGAGAAAGAATAGCAGGATACAGTGATCTGATGGGGGGGATGGGAAAAAGAGAGGGCTCTAGTTAGAGAGGGCGAGGAGAAGATAATAAGGAGGGGGCGGGCAAAATAACAATAAGGATGTCTGAAAAAGACATAAGGAATCACATTTTAAACTCTCCACCTAAAAAAATGTAATACAAGTAAGTCTGTATATAAATATACATATATAATTTAAAAGAAATTTTTTTTGTCTAGACTGATGTTCCTCTCAAAAGACATAAATCATCTAAAAAAAAAATCCCAAGACCAGGCATGAGAAATCCCCTATTGAATCATTTGTCAAGGTTGTCCAAGAGACTCCTGAAACATTCGAGTGAATTGCTCTTACTCTTGGTAGCACTCGAGAAGTGGAAGGTAAGTTCTTACTGCTGAAGTCACCATGCGCTTCAGAAAGAGGACCCAAAAGCCCCTGAAATGAAACTGACCTGAAAGACTCCCTTCTGAGTAGATTCCAAAGGAACAAAGCTACCAATAGTCCTCCCCAGCTCTGCTGCCTGTAAAATGAACTTCAACAACAGCCAGCATAGCATGGTAACACTAAGGATGGACTAAAAATGGACATATTATGGTGGTAACCAACAGCTCTCTAATTGGACTTAAAATCTTCTCAACAAAAGCGAGATTATTCCTGGTTGAAAATGAGGCCACCTACCAAGGGTTAGAGTGATTATGAATCTTGGAGAACCTTGTGTTGGTTGAATAGTAATACTACCCTGCCCCATGCTCACATATTTAAACGTTTAGTCATTAGGGAGTGGTGTTACTTGAAAGGAATTAGAAGGTGTGGTCTTGTTGAAGAAGGAAATGTCACTGGAGGGTGAACTTTGAAATTTTCAAAGGTCTAAGCCAGGCCCAGTGTCTCTTTCTGCTGTCTTCAGATACAGAACTCTTATCTACCATGCCTGTCTGTATACCACCATTTCCCTCCCATAGGAAAATGGACTAAACCTCTGAAATTGTAAGTAAGCCTCAGTTAAAAACTTTCTTTTATAAGAGTTGACGTGGTTGCAGTGTCTCTTCATAGCGGTAGACCTTGGAGAAGACAAACCTACAACAAATACTTTATTAAACCAGCATAATCTCTAATCACATTCTAAACACCTGCCTTATACCCACAGATCAGTGTAGTATTCACCCCTCATCAAGGAAAATTCTTGCAATATGTGAAGGTGAGTAGAAAAAGCTACAACCAATCAAAATCCAGAGTTATGGAGTGCAATTCCCACGGATGTGTACAATACAACTTCTGCACCTAAGACTCAGGGATCACTATGGAAGAGGAGACAGAAAGATTGTAAGAATCAGGAACAGGTAATTTTCTATGCGACTGTGTCTCTTAGGGATGTCAGAAGCTACATAAATAAAGTGTCATCAATCTGACTGCCTAAACATGCACTAAACAAAGACAACAACACACATGCTAAAGAGCATAGGGAAAGTTCATGAGGCTCCAACCCCATGCAAAGAACTATAGGCCAGTAAGAAATGCTGAAAGGGGAAGAAATGGTCTTCACCAAGGAAGAACACACCAATAGCCTATTCAGTACCAAATGGTCAATCAAGCAAACATACATCCAATAGCATTATAGAAACTGAGAAAGTTGTATTTATGTATTTAGGAATACATATGTATATTTGCATGCACATATCTGTATAACAACAACTACTGAACAAAGAGAACATAAATTTGAAAGACAGAAAGGAAAGGTATATGGGAATATTTGGAATAAAGACAAGGAAGAAAAAATTGATGTAATGATATCATCTCAAAATATATAAGAAATAATTACAAGCAAAATAATAGTAGCATTAGTATACAAACATTTTCAAATTGTATTGTGTTGATGACATTGTTAGAAATCAATCATAATTAGAAATAAATAGTTCTTTTTATTTGTTTAGAGTATTCTTTTCTTTGCAAGACAGAGTTCATTTCTTAAGAGGAAATTAAACAGTCCAGAAATTGTCATAGAATAATCAATCAGTATGTTGGAAATTTTCGTCAAGTAAAACTCAAGATCCTTACTTTGATTTTACCTCAGTTGTCAGTGTTTGTGTTTGGTTGAGAGGTTGGTATTTGAAGGGATTTTTACCATGTGATTTGTTTGGAGCAAGAGATCAGGTATGAGGTATCAGGTATTGCCAATATCTCGGTGGAGACCTCCAATTGCCGCGCACCGTGCCCCCCATGTCTGCACTCTGTGCGCTAGAACCCAATTCGAGCTTCGGGCAAGGGCCTGGAGGTTGAGAATACAGACAGACGCAGAGACAGACCGACACGCACACCTTTTAACACTGATACAAAAAAAAGCCCCAAGAATGCCCCCTTTATTGTGTTCGGGGGCAGATTATATAGAGATAGCCATGCCCCAGCCAAACCCAGCAGAAACCGCTCTCCTGCCATCAGGAACTCCTGAAGGTCTTGTGCTCAGAGCAGCTGTAGGCACTCAGATCAGAGGAAAACAAGTTGTTTACAAGAAATTCAGGATCTGGGGTCTCACTGCTCCCAACACCGTATGCCAGTTTCACACTTAGGTTTTAAGACAGTGTTGTAGTTTGATTGTAACTGGCCTCCATAATCTGATAGGGAGTGGCACTGTTAGGAGGTGTGGACTTGTTGGAGGAAGTGTGTCACTGTGGGGCTCGGCTTTGAGGTTTCCTTTGTGCTCATGATATTGGCCAATGCCACAGACCACTTTTCCTGTTGCCTTCTAATCAAGATGTAGCCAACAACAGGTTTGCCTCCATGCCGCCATGCTCCCTGCCATGATGATAATGAACTGAACCTCTCATATGTAAGCTGCCATTTCAATTAAATGTTTTTTTTTCTTTATAAGAGTTGCAATGGTCATGGTGTTTCTATTGCCTTAGCAATAGAAACCTTAAGTAAGACAGATAGTTACAGTCTATTTCTGCTTGCTGATTGTGGTCTGAACGTTTTTGTGTATTGTCCCTCCCACGTTTGTTGTTTAGTGTTCGTATAAAATCTACATTGGATGGAGGCTCACTGGATAAGCAATGACAACTGATAAGTTATATTCCAGTGGGGCAATTACAACACGCAGGCCCAACTGCAGTTGCTTGGGAAGTAAAACCCTACTGATGCATGCCACTGAGATTTTGCTTGGTTGTTTCATATCTCACTTAAGCAATAACTGACTGCTTTAGTATTAAAGAGAGGTTGTTTTTATCTAGCTTGCAGGGAAAAGATTCTATGTGTGTGGGTCTGTGCTTCTGTATGGATCTGAGAAAACAGTTGAACTCTCAAAGCTCAAACCATTAAAAAAAAAGCTTTCATTTTTTTTATAAATTGGCTCAAGTCTATTCTTGCAATATAAATCCATAAAATTGAACATAGTACTATTTTTCATATAATAGCGTCTTCTAGAGACCAAAGAACCTGCTTGCTGTAGAAATTCCTACAGCCAGTAGCCCTTAAGTTACCTGCCCCCTTGGGCGTGGCCTCTTATACTGTGTATGACAAAGTAAAGTGCACTTCCAGCCTCTCTCTTCCAGCTATGGGATTTGGTTGCTGCACCCTGTTAGAGCAAAGGACAATAATCTGTGAGTCTACCCCTAAAAAAAAAAACCAACCCTCTATTATACTCAATTCTGAGCTAGTGTGGGATTTCTTTTTTAAAGTTCCGTGTTCACCTGCTTAGTTATTTTTGTCATGTATTCATAAATATATAAAATGTATATGTTATAGTTAATAACTAATGTGAAAATTAAAATATAGATTACATTTTACCCACTTTAAAAATTGTTTTCTATGATACATAGGCTTAGGATTTACAATCACATGTTCTCTTGATAACTGTTGATGAATAGAATTCACATTTCAGAAAAATTTTAGGCTTATATGACAATTAAGAGTGAACTAGAACTCCATATTACTTTTTCCTTCTGCTTTCCTTAGCATATTATGCATAGGTTTTGATTAAATGAATATGGACTCACTATTATGGGATCAGATGGAACAGTCATTGCCGTAAGTTCCCAAGTCCTCTGTATATTGTCTTTTCTCTCCACTCAAAACCATGGCAACAACCAACCTTTTTGTTCCCTCTTATTTTACCATTTTCTCATGTAATAGAGAATGAACCTAGTTAGAATCATAGGATTCAGCCTTTTTAGACTGGTTATATAAATTATATCTTCAGTTCATTTTGATAAATACCCAACTGTAGTTACTAGGTCATTTGATTGTTATATGTGAAAAAATAAAACAGAAAACAAAACAAAAAAAAAAAACCAAAAAAAAAACCCAAACCAAAACCCAACAAATTTATCTATACCATTTTGGATTACTTACAGAAATTAATAAGAGTCTTTGTTCCTTCAAATCCTTGCCCCAGTTCTGTGTTATTAGCAGCTATTAGCATAGGTTAAAGGGCTACTTTGTGTTTTGTTTTTCCTTTTCTGCTATAATGGCAAAAATTTCTGTCACACCTTTCTGATAAGAATAAGAAGAGAGTTCCAAATTAAGAACAAATAAACACAAAGACATGATTGAGCTCTTTGAAAATAAGAAAATGTGGGAGAAAGTCTTAATAGAATGGAAATTTAAGTTTAGTTACCAACAAGTATAAAATTGTGACCATGCAAGAGAAAATCCAAACTATGGAGTCTCACCGCTGCATCCTTGCAGACCTCCAAACAATCTGTCAAAGACTATGGACATGAGGGTGTGTATTCTAGGCCATCATGGTTTATGCAGTCAAACTCTGTCTCAAACAAGTCAGAAGATGAATGCAATCAAATATTATATGTTAGTAAGCATAACTGAACAAACCAGATGATATTGCAGAGTAAAATGTCTAGACTGGTACAGTATAAAAGAGATGGGGGGTTAGGAGGAAAAGATATACAGAACCTGATTTTTTTTTTAAAAAAAAAAAACTTGCTAAGTGTTTATTCGTGGTTTCCAATAATAGGGGAGTAGAGAGATGACCATTAGAAGAATCCAGAAGGAGATGATGGGTAAAATTTCTTCCTTAAATGATGGGAGAATTTGTGGCTTGCAAAACACTACAAAGTCCCATTCGGGGTAAGAGGTCATGGGATACTTTTCCAGTCTGAATAATTCATGATAATTTCCATCAGTTACCACTAATGCTTTTTAGCAGAAAAGTGATGTAACCATACTAATTAAGACAGGGGAAAATCTGATAAAAGGAAAGATTAAATGGAAGGACTGGAGCAAAACCAAGGTAAATTGACAGTTTAGAAAGTTATCATAGCAGAAAATAATGAGACTAGTCTGAGTCTAATGAATTTGATGTGAAAGAGTAGAAGTTAAAGCGAAGAAAAGAGAAAACAGGATTAGTCTTGGATGGCATAGGAAAAAGTAAATACTAAATATGACAGTGATTATGCATTGAGTGACAACTACTGAATGCCTTTAACTAAACAATGGAGCATTAAATAAGAGATTTGCCAGAAAATACAGTTTTATTAACGTACTTTATAATGATTGCTCCTAGCATGTATGTCATGATATACTTGGCATGTGCTTCTTATTTCTGCTATAACACACTGCATAAACTTGGTTTTTACTGTTCTGGAAATCAGAGCATATGTACAAGTAGCTGTTGGGGCTGGTTCCATCTGGAATCTCTAGGGGAGAGATTTTACCCTTAATTCTAACCCTAATCCTGGAGACTCTCTTTCTTAGTTGGGGCCCTTCCTTTGTCTACAAAGGATGGTAGGGAACGTTTTTGGTTGTTTCTTTTTAAAGTGTTCGAGTCTCTTGCCTCCATGAATTACTGATTAAAAACCTTATATTGCTTTGGGTCCAACTAAATAACTCAGGAGGATCTTCCATGTCATGGTTCTTAGATAATTTAAAATCCCTTTGGTCATGTAATGCCATGAATGCATATGTGGACTAATATGTCATCATCATCTTCAGGGAATGAAGTATTTTTATCAACTAGAGCATATAAGAAATTCTTTCAGAAAAATTTACTGCATTACCCTGAGAGTTTGATATGTGTTTGGGAATGCTGTCTCTTCTTTCTTTGGGCTTACAATAGTATCAAAATTAGATCAGCATAACATAAAAAAATTCTGCTTAGAGATGGTACGTACATTCTCTTACTAAAATAGTTACCTGCAACACTTGAAATATATAATTACTTCTTTATTTTAGACAATGTATACAAGAAAAAGAGAGTATTGTTGTGATTTGAACATTTTCCCTGTTAAGGCGTTGTCTATACTGTCTTCTGTATCTAATCTTCCTCTGCCCAACGATATCACTTCCTGTCTGTCTGCATAGACCTCCAGACCTCTATGCTTAGCTTGTGTCTAGCTCTGCCCTCTAATATTCAGGCAAAATTTATTTGCACAATCAAGATATCACCACATTTACATTTGTTGTGTTGTAGTCAGGTCTAATTCTTAGAGAAAGGGCCATTTTCAACGTAATGGCTACTGCCCAATTTCTACAGGATCTTACACTCCATCCTATTTCCCAATTTGTCTCAGGCTGGGCTTATAATCACACTAATTATTACTTCTACTCATTCTGAGGGCTCACAGTTCTGTGATTACTTCCTCATTAAACGACAGTGTGTAGCATAGGAATCTTTCAATGTTCAGATAAAACAGTTTTCTCAGAAACTATGTCTTGATTGCTTTAAGCAGATTACTCACTTCTTAGTTTATAAGAATATTGTTTTTGATAATTTAATTAATATGATAAAATGAGAAATTTTAATGAACATATTTAAAAGGTTCAATTTTTAATGAATCAGGGGCATTGTAGCATATTGAAATTACTCATTTCTGTATTTAAACTTTCTGAGAGTTACTAATTCAAACACACACAATCACACACACATATACTATTTAATTGACAAATTTAAAGATTAATTTTATTTTCCCTTATATTCAGTTAAAAAGAATTTCAAATCTCCTAGCCTATCTGAAAAAAAAGCAGATATTTCTTGAGAAATGACTTTGCCTGCTTCACAGTCCTCTACGATGAACAGCACATACTTCTCAGGTTTCTTACTAATAAAAAAATATCAAGTATGTGTAGCATGAATTCTAACTGGTTTTAATAATAAAAACATTCATATATAGGAGTAAATGCTGAAAGATCAGAGAAGCAGAGTAGGTAGCCACTAGCTCTTACCACTTCCGTATCCTCAGATAGAATGGGCGATCCTGTTTCTAGGAATCCTCAGAGTGAATTTCTTGAGTTCTTGTCTCCTCCTGCCTTATATTTCTGTCTAGCCATATTGTTTCCTGTTTCTGTTTCCCCTACTGCTGAGATTAAAGGCATGTGACTCCCAAGTACAGGGATTAAAGGTTCAAGCCACCATCACCTGGCTCTGATTCTCTTATAGACTGGATTAATCTCATGTAGTCCAGCGTGGCCTTGAACTCAAAGAGATTCATCTGCCTGGGCTTCCCAAGTGCTGGGATTAAAGGAATATGCCACCACTATGACTAACTAGTGGCTAGCTCTGCACTCTGATCATCAGGCAAGCTTTACTTATTAAAGTACAAACAAATTTTCACAAGTAAGGGTTCTTAATTGATTCACAATTTATTGTATCCTTAAATATGTGTCTTATAATCATGTATAGAAATTAGTAGTTGCCAATTTTGTACTGTATCTTTCAAAATATTATATATTACACCAAATAAATATATCACTAATAGACTTTGAGAATTCACATTTTTAAGAAAAGTTTATTTTGGTTACAATGATATAATCTTTCCTACCAAATTAATTAATTGTATTTAACCATGGTAATGATGTGGTTACAGTCAATACAATTCATCACTTATAGGCCTCAGTACCTTTCCCCTACATGACTGATGAGTTTTAACTTTTAAAATGGTAAAGATTAGAATAAAATGCTGAACATTTTGCACTATTCTTAAAAGGATTTTCTTCTCAAGTACTGTAGAAATAATGTTATTTAAACACAAATTTAATGCTATTAAAGTATTTCCATTGTATGATTAGGAATTCTTTTAAGAAAACAGATGGTGACTGAGGATTTTGTTCTTCTCTTCCATTATGTCATCGACATGGATGCTGGTTCTTCACTGACATACAAATCCTTGCTCTTTCCATGTATGCTCACATGTGGTGGTATGAAGTTTCTCACTTTGAACATTACAGAAACAACCCAATCCTTTGCTCTGATTTTTCCACAATACGTCTGGCAAGAGCTATTTGAGGATCAGCCTCAATGCCCTCTCAGGCTTCAGATTAGAAGCTACAGGAAGTAAAAATGACTTTTTTTCTCTGCCTATCTGGGGGCAAATGAACAGACTCTCTCATTCAGTACTTCTTCATGACAGTTTCTTTTTTATTCTGCTGTGTTGCAAAGTTTCCAGTTTATATACACACACAAACAAAGGCGGGTCTCTGATAATAGCAAAGTTACAGAGCTAGAATTTTTCAGGGTCATAAAGGAGATAAGAGCTGTTCTGAGTGACGCTGTTAGCTTTTTTATGGCCCCAGGGGAATATTGATAGAAAGATGCCTGAGCAGCACTAAAAGAAAAAAAGCTGATTTAGGAGGCTTTAAATTGTAAGAAGTTAGAAGAGGAGTTTGTACATGATACTAGATTTCTAGGTTAAAATAGTGTATTGATAAATCAAGGTAAGAGTAGGTATAGCTTTTCTATGGTTAGAGCTGGGGGTTAACTGAAGTTAGCACTTTCCCAAGTAACTTGTGGGTGAATTTGGGACACCCAATCTCCTTCGTAGGAAGGACTAAGAATCAAAGAAGCTAGGACATGCCATTGCCATATCTTTAAAGGTCCCAAATGTAATATATTTGAAGGATTCCTCTCCTGTCTTCAAAATAAAAAAATAATTGCAGGGAACTTACTTCTAAGTTTTATCTCAGGGAATGGAGTGGAGCAAATAGATCCAATTATGAAACATGTATATATTCTAAATATACATACCAGTATATATTCTATATATCAAGACTCTATAGCTAAATGAAAAGTCATCTTCCTGAGTACCCATAAGATTGATACACAATCATGAGATTACATATACATATCACATGAGATTACATAGTACAATGCAGGTATTGGGAAGAGGCCAAGCTGCTTTAACAAAAGTGAGCAACAGTTTGTCAGACCTTGTCTAAACAGGATTAGCCTCTTGTAGTATGATTGAGCGTCTTTTGGATATATTTCCAAGAGTGGAATTGCTGGATCCTGAGGTAAATTGGTTCCCAGTTTTCTGAGAAACCACTACACTGATCTCCAAAATGGTTGCACAAGTTTGCATGCCCACCAGCAATGGATGAGTGTTCCCTTTGCTCCACAGCCTCTCCAGCATAAGCTATCATTAGTGTTTTTGATCTTCACTATTCTGACAGATGTAAGATGGTATCTCAAGGTTGTTTTGATTTGCATTTCCCTGATAGATAAAGATGAAGAACACATCCTTAAGTTTAAGATATTTTTGAAACCTTCTAATTTATACTTAATAAAATCCAAATCTGTCATTTAAACTCCCTTATACAAATATCATGAATATTCAGTGTTTTTACACTCTT
>NC_022021.1:63115283-63118252 GCF_000317375.1 Microtus ochrogaster
TAATAGAAATGGGTTAAATTAAGATGTAAGAGTTAGCCAACAAGAAGCTAGAGCTAATGGGTCAAACAATGATTTAATTAATACAGCTTCTGTGTCATTATTTTGGTTCTGGGTGGCTGATACCTACTCTTCCTGGGTGAGTTTTTTTTCTTGTTCTAGAGCTTTCAGGTGTGCTGTTAGATTGCTAGTGTGATATTTCTCTAAGATCTTTATGTAGGCACGTAGTGCTGTGAACTTTTAGCACTGCTTTCAAAGTGTCCCATAGGTTTGGGTATGTTGTGCATTCATTTTCATTGAATTCTAAGAAGGCTTTAATTTCTTTCTTTTTTTTTCTTCCTTGACCCATGGGTGATTCAGTTGAGTGTTGTTTAATTTCTAAGAGTTTGTGTGTTTTCTTTAATTAATGCTGTTATTCAAGTCTACCTTTAAGCCATGGTGAGCTGGTAAGATACAGGGGGTTATTCCAATTTTTTTTATGTATTTGTTGAGGTTTGCTTTGTTACCAAGTACGTGGTCAATTTTTTGAGAAACTTACATGAGGTGCTGAGAAGGTATATTCTTTTGTGTTTGGGTGGGATGTTCTATGGATGTCTGTTACACCCATTTGAGTCATAACTTCTGTTTGTTCCTTTATTTCTCTGTTAAGTTTCTGTCTGGCAGTTCTGTGAAGTGGTGAGAGTGGGGTGTTAAATCTCCCACTATTAGTGTGTGGGGTTTGATGTATGATTTAAGCTTTAGTAATATTTCTCTTACAAATGTGGGTGCTCTTGGATTTGAGGCATAGATGTTCAGAATTGAGACTTCATCTTAATGGACTTTTCCTGTGACACATGAAATATCCTGCATTTTTTTTTATTAATTTTAGTTTGAAGTCTGCTGTGGGACAATGGCTTTGTACCCTGTAAAGATTTGTCACTTGCATTGGTTTAATAAAATGCTGATTGACCAGTAGCCAGGCACAAAGTATATGTGGGGCAACCAGAATAGGAGAATCCTAGGAAGAGGAAAGGCTCAGTCTGCAGTTGTCAAGATGAGAATCCCTCATTGATAAAAAGTACCAAGCCACGTGGCTAACACAGATGAGAATTATGAGCTAATTTAAGGTATAAGAATTAGTTAATAAGAAGCCTGAGCTTATAGGCCAATCAGTTAATGGTTAATGTAGACCTCTGTGTGTTTCTTTAGGATGGAACAGCTGTGGGACCAGGCAGGACAGAAATCTCTGCCCACTGAAGTCTATTTGGTTAGATATTAGAATAACTACACTAGCTTGTTTCTTAGGTCCATTTGATTGGCAAATCTTATTTCAACCCTTTACTCCAAGGAAATGTCTGTCTTTGAAGTTGAGGTATGTTTTTGTGTACAGCAGAAGAATGGGTCATGTTTTGTATTCATTCTGTTAGCCTGTGTCATTTATAACATTCAAGGCCAAGACTCTAATGGTCACAGGTTCCATGGAGGATGGTTAGGTTGTGGATGCTGCTCCCAGGTCTCTGGTGGCTTCCCTGTGTGGGTGGGTGGGTGGAGTAAGTGATGTGCCTTCTGAATCAATGGACTAGAGGGCAATGCCCTCCAGCAGGGAACCCAGACACTCACTTCTCCAGGTGCATTGAGGGACAAGGCTCTGGTGGTGGCAGATGCTTTGGGGAGTGGTTGTGGGTTTGAAGAGGCTTCTCCCAGGTCTCCACAAATCTGGTGTGTGGGGGCAGGGCATGAAATGTTCCTCCAAGGGCTAGGGCCTTGAGAGTAGGGCCCTCCAGCAGTGGACTCAGACATTTACCCCTGGGAGCAGAGCCAAGGCCTTATTTAATTTTTTGACTGAAAATGTTTTATTGCCTCTAGTCTGATATGTCTGATCATCCAAGGCATTAACTTGAACTACATATATTTTCTCTTTGTTCATTTTAGGGAAACTCTTGGTTGGAGGTGTTTCTCTATGAATTTTGGACCAAGAAAGCATTGGGTCATACTTGGCTCATATAATATGATATTGAAATTATTTAGTTAAGAAATTCTGATATGTATCTGAGTATTTCTGTGAATTACAGAATGTTCAGAATAATGCACTTGTGTTTCTCATTTACTAACGGAACTATATCAATCTAGTGATTTCCTCAGGTGGTATTGAATGGCACAGGCTGAATAATTTTATAAATTTTATAAATTAAAATCCTTGCCAAGTAATCCTGCCTTCTCTTAATTATGTTTGAGGAATTTGTGAAGTACCAGCAAACTTTGTCTTGAATGGCCAAAATTTCTTCTCTGCTTGACTTTTTTTTAAAAAAAAATAAGCAATAGAGACTGAAAGGCAAAATTCATGATTATTAGTGACTAAAATGCTGCTAGATAAAAAAATCCAGGACTTTGGTAGCAATTTCACTGGAATAATGGATGATTCCTAAGTCAGAATTCATGCATTTGTAGAGGAAATAAAGCATGTGGTAAAGCAAGTGGATACTGCAGTAAGGTCTGCTGAAGAAAACAGTGCCCAGCATTGCCTGGAAATCACTCAGACAGTGCACTGGGAAACAGGAGAAACATTCAGATGACAATAACAGAACAGAGAGACATGGATCCACAATAAAAATCTTAGACAATAGGAAATCAGACTGGGATTACTTTCAATAAATAAATAGGCTTTCCTACAGAAAGATATTTGACAAGAATATTGTTACAGTATTCTCATACATGAAGGCTTAGCCAGTTACAAACATGAGAAGTTCCCATATTAATATTAGACAAAGATAAAATGCTAACTTCTATGCTATGTGTAAAGGATTAGGATCCCTCATTTCTCCCTCTTGTCTTTTATTTTTTACCATTTTATGCCACCATTTTCTTTGTAATACTCTACATTATAAAAACATATGTTCACTAGTGTATTGAAGGCATAGATGCAATTGACTAATGACTGCTTGAGCCTTAATGCTACAGTAAAGATAGAACATTAGTTACAATAAATTGAGAAA
>NC_022021.1:63119130-63126193 GCF_000317375.1 Microtus ochrogaster
AAAAAAATGTTAACATCAGTTTCATCAGTAATGATTCCTGGTCGCATATCTTAAGCCATTCTGCCTTTCAGCGTGTGTTACATCACCTGCCATTCGCCATGCACGTTTCACAATGTTAACATTGAATAGCTCCCTTCACAGCAGGCTATAAGAGTCACCATGCCCCACATGTGTTCTGATCCTGATGGAGCAGTTCCTGCCAACTGCCACTGGGAGGTAGCACATGTATTCTGTTTCTGTCACTTTAAGTATAAAGTTACAGGTGAGGAAGTATTGTGTGGTCTGTGCATTTCTGAAAGAGCTAAACAACGGGAAATCTTACATTTGAGCTAAGGTATGATTATGTGCCTGTGTGAGAAAATAGCATCCAATGAGAGAGCCTGAAGCTGTACCCTGGGAAACAGGTATCAGCTCTGGATAGATGCTGTTTTAACAGTCATTAAGATGCTATTAAAGACTGCACATTTAATGAGACTTCACCATACTAAGTGAATATCCTGTCCACTGCTCACTATTTTCAGGTTTCTTAATGTAGAAATTAAATTCAAAGTACTGTTTAACAATAAAGTCTAGTCCCATTAAAATTGCCCAATATTTTGAATTATTAATATTAAATTTGTCAGACAAAACTCTGTTTCTTAAAGGAATTTAGGTTAGTTTTGGTCAATGATGAATTCTCTGAGTGTGTGTTTGTACACGCACGAGTGCTGTACGCCTGTGCTGTGTGTAGTATAAATGTATGTGTGTTGTTGCCGCGCTTTGCGCCCCCGTGACTGCGCTCTGTGCGCTGCCACCCAGTTCACGAGCTCCGGGCAAGGGGGCTGGAGGTTAAAATACACAGACACACACAGACAGAGAGACAGCGACACGGGTCATCCTTGAATTCCCCAAGAATGCCACCTTTATTGTGTTCAGGGGCAGATTATATAGAGATAGCCATGCCCCAGCCAAACCCAGCAGAAACCACTCTCCTGCCATCAGGAACTCCTGAAGGTCTCGTGCTCAGAGCAGCTGTAGGCACTCAGATCAGGGGATTACAAGAAATTCAGGATCTGGGGTCTCACTGCGCCCAACATGTTGCCTACTTATGTTGTATGTATTTGAGTAGGTGTGTGTGCTGAACACCTGTGTTGTGTGTGTTGTATACATGTATGTATGTTATATGTTCATGTTGTATGTGTTTTATGTATGAATGTGTGTATGTGTCTGTTTGTGCACGTTTCTAGATCAGAAGACTACACTGAATGTCTTTCCCTATTATTCTCCTTCCTTCCTTCAGTCAGCATCTTCAGCTGAATCTCTAGATGACTGGTTTTCAGATAGACGGGCTGGCTGTCTAGCATGTCACAGAGTCTTCCTCTCTGTGTGTTTCACACATCCTGGTCACCTCTACCCTCCCTCCTTTCCTTTTTCACTCTATTTCTACCTGTATCCTATCTCAGGGCTGGTGTTATAAGCATGCCCAGCTATGACAATATTTTTTATGGGTTCTAGGATCTAAACTCAGATTCTGACACTTGTACATCAAGCACTCTTACGAAGTCCTTTCACAGATTCCTAATGTTGAATTCCGTGAACCTTTACTTCTTAATAATCAGCTACAATTAAATAATAACATAATAAGAGGGAAGTTGGAAAATCATTCACTTAAATTCATTGGAAAAAGATAATATTAATTCATCAAATATAAGCCATTCATATTTACCATGTGTACCCTTAAATTGAATTAAGTCTTAATAAAAACAAATTCTTAATATTAAGTAATGGGAATTTTTACATAATAGTCAACCACGAACTACCTAAGATATAATATTACCACTTTACACCAGCCACAATTAAGGAATCTCACTGTCAAAATGGAATCTTCCAAGTTCCCTTTCCTTGTTATTGACTGTATTTCTAATAACCCAGACCTTTTTTGTACTTTGGATGTAAACAATATTTCCAATGATTTTTTCTTGTACTTATTTTCCTACTATATGGGCTTTTTGACTATATGAATCAATATTTAAGAAGAGAATTTCAGAATGCTAGTTTTTGCTGGATCACATATAATGATTTTGGAGCCTGTTAGATGGAGCCATAAAGAACATTAAGATTGTACACTCCCCATGGTTTGTTGCCTCATTAGACAAACCTGACTATTAGGTTACAAGAGAATCTCAAGGTAGCTCTTATGTACATTCATATCATCTGAAATGACTAACTAACATCCAATAGATTTTCACCAGAAACAGGATAGCAACTCTTTTAAGTAACCAGGATATAAATTACTCACTGATTGATATAGACTTTCAATTATTGGAGACACACTGACATTTATGACACTTTGAACATTGATAAGAGGGAGTTCTTCCTACAATAATCTGTAGGCATCTACTGTTATAAGTTGCTCAACAGCTTATCCAGAGCACTGTAGGCAGAGACTGCTCATTCATTTACCGGCTGCCCTGATCCAAATAATAACATAGAAACTATATTAATTACAGCACTGTTTAGTCAATAACTTAGGCATATTTCTAGTTAACTCTTACATCTTAAATTAACCCATTTCTATTAATCTGTGTATTGTCATGAGGCTGTGGCCTATTGGTAAGGTTCGTGCTGGCAACTGGCATCTTTCTCCTTTGGTAGAGACTTGGCATTTCCCTGACTCCACCTACTTTCTTTCCATATCTCTCACAAGTTCCTACCAGGCTTTACTCTACTAAGCCAATGGTCAAAATAGCTTCTTTAATAACCAATGGTAATAAACACACACATATTATATATATAATACAGAGGGGAATCCCACATCACCTCCCCTTTTCTGTCTAAATAAGTAGGAAGTTTTAACTTTAACAGTAAAAGTTGCATATAACAAAACACCTATCAAGCACGAATTACAGTTACAATATTTATATATACTTCATCTTCTATCATAACTAAGGAAAACTATAATTATAAGTATCTATTCTTTAACTCTATCAAAAATCCAAGAATGTTATATATAATATTACCTAAGTAAAAAGGTAGTGCATTGTAAGCAATTTCCAAAACTCAAGAATTGACAGAGACATTTTGCTGCCTGGACAGTTACCCAAAGTTCTTCTGTAATTTTGGGGCATCCATCTTCAGCCTAAAAGTCAATAATATCTGGCAGACTTTTCCATGAAGCAGAAAATTTCAAAGACTGTTTCTCCTCTATTGGCAGTTTGTCAGTCACTTTCTTGTATGTCCTGCAGAATGGCTGACACTCTTTCATGAAGCAGAAACCCTGAAGGATCGTCTCACTTTTAGACGAGTTTAGTGGTTATTTTTCTGTGGGTTCTGCATGCCCATTTTATACAGCTTATCATCAAGCAATTCAGTCAAGAGCAGTTTCTTGCCCAAATGGGTATGTAGCCTTGTCATATTGAAGGCAAATTTCTTAACGAGTTTCTTCAATACCAAGCAACCTCTCTGAATAAATTGGTGCTGCTGGAAGCAGACATATCTCACTGTTGAGAAAAGTCTACTTTCTTAAAGCATTTAAAGCATCATATTCTGTAGGTCTTTAAAAGGGTTGAAGGATACCTATTCATCTGAAATATATCTTTGTATACTTAGAAAACCTAATTAACATGATTACAAGTTTGACTGTTATAGATTACTATCAATTAATCTGTGTTTCTTAACAATCATTGCATTTTAAATGAGCTATACAAACACAATAACTTAATCAAGAGCAGAAATATACATATAAAAATTGACCTTAAATTTGTATCAGTAGACCAAATCCATACCAATGCAAATATTCATCTGTATAGCATATCCCCCTTTAAATGTAAGCAAACATTTATAAACAATCATTTGTGAATTTGGGCTTTGTTCTCTCAACTGCTTCCTGCTGATTGAGAGCACTGTTAATCAGGTCTTTCTTGTGGTATTCTGTATAGTAGGTCCATCTCAGCTAGCAGTCCTGAAGCTGTTATGGATATTGTACCATCTGGGCCATTACTTCAGGGGGTCTTGTTTTGACAAACCATATTAGCCAGTAAGGAATCCACAACTTCTGTCTGCTTCTATCTGCTACTTTCTTTCTATATCTCTGTTTAGATTTCCTCCTTACTTTCCTCTACTAAGTCATTGGCCGAAACAGCTTCTTTAATAACCAATGGTATTAAAACATATTTATAGCATACAGAGGGAAATTCCACATCAGAGCATAACTCAAGATTGTAAAATTTCTACTAACAGATCATCATCTAGCTACTTTTAACAGGGAGATTGTTTCTCAGGACCTCCAGAAATGCCAAACAAGCTTGGAGGGTAAAGTAACAAAACAGAAGCAGGCCTCTGACATGATCTTTATTTTTCTTTTTACTCCTGACTCCACTGCACACAAATGGGTTTTAGTGGACATTGTGTGTATACTCAGTTCTCATCTTGAGACCTCCAAGCCTAGGGAGATCACTAACAGTGATGCATTACAGTTGTAGCGGGGCTGACAAAACAAATGTAAATGTAAAATGGCTACAGAAAAAACAAAAAGTAAAGCACACACAAAAAACCCCAGGTAGCCAAGGAAATTTTGGTGCTAAAATATACTCTAGGAGTACAGGTTTATGGTGGTAACTTCCCTTTAGTACCATAGATCCTTATTTCATGAAAAGAAGCCTGTCAAGACATCAAACCAGTGACGACGAGTAAAGAGAAGAATTATTTTGCATCTGCGCAGTCAGGAATCTGGAGCTATTGACAATCAATGTTAATGACTGGCAACCCGATAACAGAATTGTTGTCACTGCAGCTTCAGTGTGGGAAAACTTCCCCATCATTCCCATTATAAAATCAATTTCTGTGTAGTGACAGAAGGTATCTAGTCCATTTAGCATATTCTTAATGTGCCCTTGATAAGCTGTTTCTTAACTGCAAAGGGGACTGATCAACAAAATGTCTAGCTTCTACTTCAAGGAAGCCTAACTCATAATGTGGTAATTTCCCAAACCCAAGAAGAGAGTTCAGGATATCCCCAAAATATTCTGTGTGGTCACTAGACTTTGGGTGAATGTGTATGTATGCATGTTTGTGTTAGTGCATGTGTGTTTTGTTCATATGTGTTGTGTGTCGGGTTGTGCATGTGTATTGTGTGTGTGTGTAAGTATAATTTCCCAACGTCTCTATTGGTGGTGCTTCTTATGCAATTGAATAAGTTAAGCAAATGTTATATAAAACCATGAATGATAAATAAATAACATTCTTAAAGATGAGACCACTTTGTGGAAATGAGGTAAGTGAGTTGCTGTTAAAATGGTGTTCAGTTTTATTTGAAAAATCATTCAAGTCTGAGAGGACTGTAGTCAGATTTCTTCTCAAGTGCTTACTTTAGAATTTGACTCCCTTTTAAAGAAAACAACATTTAAAATCAATTGTAGATAGCTCATTATGGGTATGGACAAGGAAGGAAAGAATAAATTACCTTGGTCAGCACATTCATGTTTAAAGAAAGATGCTAGCCTCTGTATTAGCAAGCACAACTTTTATGAGGTAGTTTGGAATTTAGGAGAAAGCAGTCATTATATTGAGTTCTAGAAAAAGGAGATTATTTCATTAAACTGGAATAAAAATTATTGCAGAGGTGTTGCCATAATTAATTCATTGAAAAGGTCACAATGCAACATACTTTATTTTTTGTAATTCTTTCTTTGAACTTTTCTATAAACCCCCAAATTAATCTTGATTCCCTGAAAGAATAAGATGGCACCCTCAATTCTGACAATAACATTGCAGATCTGCATCGACTACTTGTATTTGGTTACTTTGTTTTTGATCCAGGGAATTAGCCATACTAAATTTAAGAAAATGAACAAAACAGCATCCTCTAACTATTAATATAATTTTGTCAAATGTTGTAAGCACAGTGAACTAAAAAATATTACTATAGATTAATGTTTAATTTTGCTTGTAAGAAAGATTAGCAACTTTTAGAAAATGTCAACTATACTTAGTCTGCATTAGTTTAGTTTATATTTGTATGAAACTACAATGTAGCTAATCATATTTTTGTTATATTTTACAATAGCAAGATTTATGCTGTACAATCTATTTGCATTCATTTTTAATATATCATTAGGCTAGGGTACTCTCCCAAATAAATGTAAATATTGGATTCTTTCTACTGTAAATAGCCTATGCTTTTATGACACATGTCTCATGTTGGTCCCTTTGTTCTGATCTTGCCACTTTGGGATGCTAGTATTATCTTGAACACAGAGCAGAATTTTCTCTTAGTGTTTCTTTTTAGATTCATTCACTTTCTCACACTCTCTCACATCCTCATTCTGACATATTCAACTTTGGGAAGAATTGGTGATGCCTTTAAGGTCAATGTTAATTCTACCTACCCAAGATCAGGGGAGATCTTTCCACTTTCTGGTGTCTTCTTCAATTTCTTTCTTCAAAGATTTAAGATTTAAGATTGTCATACATGTCTTCCGCTTGTTTGGTTAGAGTTACTCCTAGATATTTTATGCTCTTTGTGGCTATTGTGAAGGGTGTTGATTCTCTGATTTCTTCTCAAGCCCTTTAATCATCTGTGTACAGGAGGGCTACTGATTTTTTTTGAGTTAATCTTGTATCCTGCTACATTACTGAAAGTGTTTATGAGTTGTAGAAGTTCCTTGTTATTATTTTTGGGATTGCTTATGTAAACTAGAAAAATTGACACTTTTATGTGTTTATCATTTTTCACTTTTTATTGCTTTTTATGTGTTTATCATTTTTTACTTTTTATTGTTTTTTTAAATCATATTTTATGTCTTCTAAAATGTCTGTCTTTACAGTTTTGTTGATATATAATCCATGCACTATAAAGTGTACACATGCAAGTAAAAAAAGAGACATTCATGTATATACATCAGTGTATAATTTTTTCTATATTAAAAATATTTAGCACAACTGTTATTCTTAAAAATTTCTTTATGGCTCTTTATTTTACCTCAGTCTTGTCCCCTAAGGAACTTTTGATGTGGTAAAATTATTGTTCATTTTTTTTTTCCTTCTAGGTTGCTAGTTTTTTTTTGTTTTTTTTTTAATATTTTTT
>NC_022021.1:63132918-63134247 GCF_000317375.1 Microtus ochrogaster
TAGTATATTTCTTTCTCATCATAATCATCTTGAGATTATCTCAAACAAGGCTTGTAAAATAGTATATTCCTTTGTGCTCCCGAATAATACCTCAATACATAGCTGTATCTCCATTTATTATGCACTCATCTGTTGTTCAATATTTGGATTGTTCTTGGTTTGGGGTTATTATAAATAAGGTTCATATCAATGTTTATACAAATGGCTTTGCATGAACATATACTTTCCTGTCTCTTGAGATAACTTTCATATGATAAATACATGATTTTTGATACTATTATTTAACATATTTGTTAAAATGTATTTTGAGCTATAATATGCAACAAACTATATCAAAATATGTGTATAAATGTCAATGTCTTATATTTGGCTGTCCAAAATAATCACACCTTATTATATTTCCACTGACATGAAATGAGAGTTCTTGTGCACGTGCATGTGGTGCACTCAAGGTAATCCAAATTTTATCCTGTATTTTCTTTTAGACAGTTTTTACTTTAATTTTTATTTATGTATTCACTTTTATTAGAGCAGTAAGGTTTTGTTTGTAATATTACAGAAAGGCTTCAATTTACATTGTGATGACTATTTTAGGCTTTTAATTAAAAAAATTTTGCATTTGCAATTGTAGCTTCTCTGGGATTTGATAATGCTCTGGGCACTAGCTGGATTTTGCTTCCCTGCTGTTGGGAAATTGGCATTTGTGTATTATATCTTAGTACATCATTGGGATCAAATGTAAATTTGATCTCAGACCATTAAGTATCAGTCACAAGTGGCTGGCTAATAAACTCAAATGTCACTCATTTATAGCAATAGAATATAAACGCAAAGTGCCTCTAGTCTTGGGACCATACTTCTTTTCATAACTTATTGTAGTGAGCACAGATAATTCAGACCTATATTTGTTCTTTTTATTTTACATATAACCTGTCATTTTACGGGATATTATATCTTAGTCCGTAAAAGTTATTATTGCATCACAGACTATTGTCATTACTTTAATAAATGTGCATATTCAGTTGAAATCTTGTGAATGATTAATCAGAATAGAGCTTATTTATGCGATGATGGGAAATATAAGAGTTCTAGGATGAGATAGTATGAAATTAAGATCTCAGCTCCATGATGGGCAACCTTATCCTGACATGAAGCTTAGTTTCATTGAGTGTTGGAATTAAGTCAGTGACCACCATGGTTCCAGCTTATCTGTGTAATGTGAGTTATAGCACGTGTCTATTGAGCAATGGGTAAATAACAATGTAGTGCCTGGTATTGCGTATTCTCAACAAAATGACACTATTAAAATGGTATTATTAGCCGGGCGAT
>NC_022021.1:63134375-63141444 GCF_000317375.1 Microtus ochrogaster
AAAGAAAGAAAGAAAAAGAAAGAAAATGGTATTATTTTGTAGTTTTATATGCTATCATTTAATAAGTGTTGGAATGGATAATGAGAAATGACAGTTTTTCTTCCATCTTATATATCTGGCTATAAAATTATGCATGCTACAATGATCCCTTTTCTCATGCTTCAGAGAGGTATCTATTCTTGGAACAAATCGGTTAGGGTATAGAAAGCGTGTCAAAGAAATTAAGGTTGTACAGGAATTTCTCCTATTAAACTGAGAGGTTTGCATAATGGAGTGGGAAAACATGAGTTGGTTAGGAAGCATAAGCAAGAAGAAATGAATTCTAAAGTAAACAGGAGCTTTTCTGTAGATCACCATTTTTTGGGTCAGGCTTCAGATATCATAACATCTTAACAACTTAATTCATGCAGCTGATATTATGTATTTTACATATACACAAATTTGTGGGGGTATATTTGTGTGTGTGTTCAACTGTTCTTTCCAGTTCCATTTTTCACATGTTATGTACATGTGGAATTAATGCATGTGTGTATTTTTGCATGAGTGTGGGTTCAAGAGTGAGGACATGCACATGTGGAGGACTGAGGTTAATGCTGAGAATCATTCCCTATTGCTCTTCCATCTTACTTATTGAGACAATACCTCTCATCAATCCCAGAGCCAGCCAACTTGTTCTGCTGGGTCCTCCTTTTCTTACAAGGTTGTAAGAACACTGCAATGGTCCTCCACACCCATCCTGCATTTATATGGGTTTCTGGTCATCTGAATTGAGGTTCTCATGCTTGTATTATAAGTGATTTAACTGCTGAGGCATCTCTTTGGCCTCCATTTTTTTTTAACATCTTGAAAAGGATGCAAGGTATCTCATATGTGTCTTTGCTCCTTATTTGTTGCTCACTTTAAAATCCAGTTGTTCTCTCACCTGTTAAAATCCTGGTCCATAATAAGCACACACATTTACATACGGATAAGCATAAAGAACCAGACTGAGTTTAAAATAACAACTTTAACGGCACTTTGGGAGCACTTAAAACTCTAGAGGGCTGTTAGCTCTGATTGGAACTGTTATGACCATTTGCTCCCAAGATGAAACTCTACAGTGCTACCCTTGGCTTAAACTCCATGTGATTGTACAGAATACTGCTTGGAAACACCATAAGGAAACTACCCTGGGCATAATAACTATATATACTTTAAGTCAGCAAATTGCCAATTCAAGTAGAAAAAAAAAGTTTTTCTTGAATAAGATGCAGCTCTAGAGCTTGTTCATTGTTTCTAAGGAGGGTGTGTGGATGTACACATTAGAGAGTCCTAAACCATCTCTAAAGCACAGAATGGCTCTATTAGTCATTTCCATCCTCAAAGGATTTTAGGCTGTAAGGAATTTAAGCATTGGTGCACGAAATTTAGAGACAGTCCATTGACTTCATGTGTCTAACTCCTATTCTGGCTTCAGAATCATTCAAAGCAGATGAACTGCAGGCCATAAGGTTCATAATCGTATTTTGATAGCTATTATACCATGAACGAATTTAAGAACTCTTTTTCTCCCTTTGAATCAAGGCAATTCAGATGCTATATTTGCCAGCAAACATAATTTTAGACATCATTAAAATTAATGAAGTCATATTTTCAAACAATAGAAAAATTCACTGCAATTAACTTATTTTTAGATCTATAGAAATAGATTTTATGTTCTAGTGTGCTCTGATATTCTCATTCCCTTAATCGTAGGCCATGATAGTGAGAAGTATACCATGTGCCTAGTACTCACAGTTTCCTTGTTTATCCTAACCTCTTCACTCATTTGATATAAGTGAACAATCAGTTAAAATTCTGGTGTTTTTCTCTCACTGATATGAGGGTATTGGGTTTGTCTAATGTTCTTGACTGAAATAATTGGACAGGAAAACTGGATTGTATAGGATATAAGGTCATCCATTTATTTAAAGTGATATCTGCATAGGTTTTCTTTGCTTTTTAATTTTTTTTGCTTTCAATGATTAAAACTCAAATGGCTAATCAATAAAATAAATACTACTTTGTTTCCTCCCACCCCCTGGCTAACTTATAGCAGATTTGTAACACTAAACTTGACAGAAGTAGCTGGATTCAGAATGTTCCATTGTTAATTTTCCTTTCCTGTAAAAGCAGACCTTTCTCCATTAGTGATGGGCAGTGTTTAGTAATTCATGCTGTCTCTATCTGGTATTAATCATACTTTCCATGACTTTCCTAAGAATTCATTAGAAGCTCCATAGCAAAGGTAAAGTTGCTAAGAAATAAAATATCATGGCTAACCCACCAGTTTCCAAGGCAGGGAACACAGGATCCAGCAACTAGCTTACCCCACTACCAGAACAGAAAGAATGAACAGATGGAGGATATTCTATAGGCCAATGGTGTCTTGAGAGAGATGCTTTCTTGGAGTTAATAATTTAAATATTTTATTCAAAGTCTGGCCGTATTGACAAACGTATACATTTGCTGCTTCTAACCCATGCTGTGCAGAGTAGTCCATTTAAAATGTCATGATTGGTAGTATTCCTCACCAGTGGACAGCAGAAGTTTGATGAGGTTGCCCAGAAGGATAGTGATTTTAAGCAAATAGAGATAATTTTTTTCCAGTCTTTTATTTAGACTATATTTGTCTCACCACCATTATTCCATTTTTAAAGGCAAACAAATTTCACATATTTAAAAGCCAGAGCTTCCTTATTACGTAAACATCAACAGCAATCAGAGAAAATGAGGCAATCAGTTGGAAGCAGGGTGTGGGGAGATTGGTAACAGGGTAGCTGGGAAGGGCTGGAGGAAGAAAACAGAGGAGGAAACATTCTGCAGTTTTATTTTAATTAAAGTTAGAGTTAAAAATTTCCGAAGTAATTATCAGAAAAAAATCAACTACATGGAGATACAGGCTGGGATGGCTATGTATTGTGAAGTTGCCAATTAAAATTGTCATCAATGCTCTATTTTCTGTATTTCCTAAGACTCGTCACCTGATGCAGAGTGAATAAAATGCTTGTCTTTGAATTGATAGCTTACTCATATTCTCTCTCAAAGCAGTTTATACCCAAGACATTTTCAACGTAACGAGTCCTGAAAGTTCCGGAATCAAATATTACTTTGATTTATTAGAATAAAAGCTAAAAGGGACAATACAGTATTAGCTGGCATAAAAAGTGGTGATTTTGCATGTCCTCAAGTAACTTTTAGCCAACAAATCTTACAATTTTGACATATTGAAATATTCATATGAATCAAAAATTTTCAAACATATAATAAAATACTATCAAAATAGTTCATTTTAATTGTCTTTTGAAAGCTGTATACATTAAAACACAAGTCATGATCATATCTAGTTCACACTCCTTCCCTCCAAATCTTCACAGGTTTCTTCAACACATCTCCTCCCTGACTCAATTTCCTCATTAAAAAAATGCACAGACGCCGGGCAATGGTGGCACACGCCTTTAATCCCAGCACTCAGGAGGCAGAGGCAGGCGGATCTCTGTGAGTTCGAGACCAGCCTGGTCTACAGAGCTAGTTCCAGGACAGGCTCCAAAGCCACAGAGAAACCCTGTCTCGAAAACCAAACCAAAGCAAACAAAACCAAAAAAAAAACCCAAACAAACAAACAAACAAAAACCCAAAAAATGCACAGAGTTCTATTAGTGCTGCATATACACACGTAAGTGAGGGGCTACCCACCGGGACAGGGGCAGTCTACCAGTGTCTACTCCTCCAAAAGGAATGACTGTCACTCTCCCAACAGCTATCAACTGCCAATAGCTTCTCCACTAGGGATAGGGCCTTAGGAGTCTTTCTTTATTCCTTGTTGTTACTTTTCAACTGAGTCAATCTTGTATAGATCTTGTGTAGATAGTCCCAGGTACTTTGAGTGCATAAGTGCAACAGTCACCTCATGTCAGGGGGAGAGGGGTTGCAACAGGTGTCTCTCCTATGACTGTCTTTTTTTTCTTCAAATTTTGTATGTTTTATTTGTGTGAACATACAGGAATGTACATTTGAACAAACGTAATACTGCATTTGTATTTTTAAAATCCAGTAAGTCAGTCCATGATTTGTCTGATCTTTCTTCTTTTTTTAATTGTTTTGACTGAGCTATATTGTTTCCACTCCCTTCCCTTCCTCTCTCCTCCCCTTCTACACATTTCCAAGGTCCTCATGCTCCCAATTTACTCAGGATATCGTCTTTTTCTATTTTCCATGTAGATCAGATCCATGTATGTCTCCCTTAGGGTCCTCTTTGTTGTCTAGGTTCTCTGGGATTGTAAATTGTAGGCTGATTTTTTTCTTTGCTTTATGTCTACAAACCACTTATGATAGTAACTTCTTATTCTTATGTTCCACTCCTGTAGCCCCACCTATTTTGTCCAATAAATCCCCCACTTGGAATCCTCCTTCCCCTAAACCATAAAGACAGTTATATAGTTAGTCACAACAAGGTAGTTATAATAAGTTTTTAGATAAAGATATGGTTATAATACTTTTTGAAACAAAGTCATGGTTGCTGTTTTATGGAGCAGGCAGCATAGAACCATTTTGGAGGGGGGAAATACTCCAATTCCTTGAGAAACAGAGGTTTGTCAAACAGGAATGAGCCTAAGTTGTATTTACTGTAAGATGACTTTTAAGGCTAAGATGGAGGTGGACATCAAGACCTAATTAGAATTACACCTGATTTCTCAGTAGGGACTCTAAGAGTCAGAAGAGCATGGATAAACTAAAGACTTCAAAGGATCACAGATGCCTGGCAAGACTACTATACCCAGGAAACATTTCAACCAACTTAAATGAATAAAAATAAGTCATTTCATGATAAAACCAAATTTAAGTACTATGTATCTACAGAAAATGCTAGAGGAAGAGTTCCAAAATAAAAGGTTTGGAATATCCAAGAACACACAGTGAATGAGTAAATCCAGAACACATTCACAGACATACCACTGCCATCACCTTGAAAACAATAGTTAACAGCAACTTAATAACAGAAACCAACAAATACTACTCATTGATATATCTCAACTTGCACCAGACTGAACCCGTCGAGACAATACCAGACACGCACAGCAAAAACGATACACGTGCCGGATATGCCACGCACGACAAAAAAAAAAAAACAAAAAAGACACACACAACAAAAACGACATGTGTGACAAAATGACATGTGTGCCAGAAACAACACGCGTGCAAATTTTGACATGTGTGCAATTCCTGACACACGTGTGGTTCTTGACACGCGAACAGTTTTTGACACACGCGCAGCTTTGACACACACGTAATTTTTGACACGTGTGCTGTATCTGACACACACGTAGTTTTGACACGCGTGTAGTTTCGACACGCATGTAGTCTTGACACACATGTAGCCTTGACACACGTGTAGTCTTGACATGAGTGTAGTTTTGGCACGTGTGTAGTTTTGACACACGTGTAGTTTTGACACTCATGCAGCTTTGACACACGTGCAATGCCAACATGCGCGCCATATCTGACACGCGTGTCACTTCTGGCACATGTGTCACTTCCGGCACACGTGTGCTCCCGTCACACGTGTCGCTTTGTTGCTCGTGTCATATCCGGTACGCTGTTGTTTTCTTCATGCGTGTTGGTTCAGACCGGTTCAAGCAGGTTCAGGCTGGGTCAAACCAGTTCAGGCTGCTTTAGAACAGTTCAGACTGGTTCAAACTGGCTCAAACCGGTTGAGACCAGTTCAAACGGGTTCTGACCATATACACTGCCCCTTCCTGAGACCCATGCAGCTAGGGCAGAATTCATACAACTGGCTGGGAGCAATGGCTGGATACTCAGGGAAAGATCCAGTGACCCTCCCTGCCCCTCCTTGTAGGAGGAGATGCCAACAGTCAACAGCCCTATGTGATGCTCTTTGGCAAGCAGCCCCAGGTGCTCTTGTGATGACCATGGATGCTGTGTTTGAAGGATAGGGCTAAACCTCCTCATCCCACATCCCCAGGCCCACGAGTCTTCAGAGCAAGTGAGGTGAAGGATGGAAAATTGTGAGCCCACGGATGGGTTTAATGGCTAAACATTGCTGTGGTCCACATCTTGAGAGTCCAGGGCAAGTGACTGGGAACCTCTTTTCTCTTATTGCACGACATTCTCCCATCTCATCACCAAGCCAAGATATCAAACCCACCCCACAGTTATGTACTTGAAATCAATGAGCTTTTCTGATATGCAGTGATAATGAAAGACGAATAGACCGGCTGGTTCTAGATTACATCCTGACAGGAAGCCACAAGTCCCCACGCAGGTGATCTATCAGTCACATTGATGGCCTCATTCAGAAGCCCCTGTACTAACCACATCTCCCCCGTCACTCAACATAGCACTCTTCTGATTTTTGTCAAGATTACAGTGCTTCTGTGTCACCCTGCATGGGGAGGTGCGTCCCATCCCGTGTAGTCACTGAATAGTGATGTATGGTGCTGACTAGAAGAGAAATTCATGATAAACAAATTCTGACCTGAAGTTTGTCCAAAGACTCTAGAGGTTCTCACTCTGCCATACACTGTCTGGCCTCAGACGTTTTTTTACACACACTTGGTGTAAGTCTCCATTGTGGTAGAACTACGGCATTCTGCACGACCTTAAAAACAGCACCATGTAGATGATTCTGTGTCCCCTCAATCTGGGGGTAAGAGGGTGGTAGAAAGGAAGAGATAGGAGTGAGAACATGGAGAAATGGAATAGTTAAGGGAGAAGAGGGATGAAGTGGGAGAGCAATGAAAGAGAGATCTTGATAGAGCCACTATGGGGTTAGAAAGAAACCTGGTGCTAGGGAAATTCCCCCAAATCCACAACAATGACCCCAAATAAGAGTCCTATCAATAGTGGGGTGGGTGGCTGAACTGAACTTTCCCTCTGATCAGATTGGTGAATACCACAACTAACATCATAGAGCCTTCATCCAGCAACTAACAGAACAAGATGCAGAGATCCACAACCAACCACCATGCCAAGCTCCAGAAATCCAATTGAAGAGAGGGAGGAGGTAATACATGAGCAAGGGAGGGAAAGA
>NC_022021.1:63141754-63152794 GCF_000317375.1 Microtus ochrogaster
GTGGTGCCTAGAGTACAGACAGGTGTGGTACGCCGCAAGGGAGAAATCTACAGAGACAGCTGAACCAAGCTCACAGGAACTCACGGACCCTAGACTGACAGCTGTGCAAACTGCATGGGATCGGACTAGGTCCTCAATATGTGGGAGACAGTGGTGAAACTTGCACTATCTGCTTATTGGAGCCCTTCATGCCTGGGCATTCATTCCACCACAAAGCAGGAGATGGATCTACTGTGGTGGGCTTTGTGAAAACAAATGTTCCCTGAGCCCCTTTCATCTTGTCAATGAAAGTTTCAGAGATGCCATGGAGCAGAAAACAGTGTTTTCCCAGTCTTTGGATGTTAGAGCTGAGAGTAGATTCAGATGTCAACCAGTTAGTGTTTTCAATCTTTTAACTCATGGGAATCTATGGGTCCAGCACAGTGAGGTCTCAACTCAGGTGATGGACAGCTCCTTGGTCAGTAATTATGTCTATCACCATCCCATTAGCTCCAGCACTCAGAGGTTGACATATTTCACTTCTAGAGTCTCATCTAAGATTGTTTTACGATAAAAGCTTTACCATTTAAGGGCTCAGACCGGCTCAAACCGGTTCCGACCGGATTAGACTCTAACTTTTGACCTATTTAATAATGTTGTATTGTAGAATAACTACTCTAAACAACTTTTACAGAATCTAGTGATAAAGGATGTATAAACATATATACAAACTACAGTTTGAAATAAATTTTATATATCAGTCTAACAACATTTTTCTGTCCAACTTTTTGTGAATGATGCTATCAATTTTGTATCGAAGAATGAAGTGATATTTTTTAAATGTTTGCTTATAAAACAATTTTTCTTAGTGTACCCGGGGAGGAATTTCATAACAATATAAAATAATTTTGATTTGAAGAAAACTTTGTATTTCTGGATTCTGGGATGACAATTGTAAATGAGACACAGGCCTGTCTTTTAGCGGTAGATGAGCCAATGCATCACAAGGAGACATCGCAATTATAGAGTTGTGTTCTTTCATAATCAAGACAGCAGCAGACTTCCTTGTTTCCAAAGTAATCTAGTGTTGGCAGTGATTGACTTTGTAGAGACTCACTGTTTCATGGAGGCAGAAAAACTAAAGACTAAAAAAAAAATAAAACTGAAAAGTTTGGGAATAGCATTTGTGTTCAAGATAAGTACAACTCTGAAATAAGTTTAGACAAGGAAGACACAAATCAAAATAACTTGTTTGCATCAGTGAACTTAACTGCAATAGTGGGTTTGACTGTGGGAGGGAATGACGAGGTGGATATGACAGAAGAAAGGGGCAGAGAAATATCTAGAACCTTTCCTTACCACTTTGTGGCTGTATTCTTTCACTGTTGGTGAAGGAATGACTATGATCTCAAAATTAAAACAAACAAACAAACAAACAATCCCATATCTGGAAGTAGGGATAGTTTTTTTTTTTACATTAATTCATATACATCTTTCATAGTTTGAGTTTTTATGGTTTGTTCTAGAAAATTGGCAGCAGCTGTGTAAGGTTAAACAAATTGATTAAAAATTAACAATAGTTTTCTAAGTCCAGGGCACCTGCATAAGTATAAGCTTGCTCCCAGAGACTGGCCTGTTTTTCTTTTTCCAGGAAGCAGGATGTGTGATAACTGCTTGTGAGTGAACCAAATACCTCATCAAGAGTCCTTCATGCTCTCTGATAAAAGCTGGACAGAGAAAGAGAGAGAGAGACACACAGAGAGAGAGAGAGACAGAGAGACACACAGAGAGACAGAGAGAGTCAGAGAGAGACAGAGAAAGAGAGAGATCAAAAGAAAGAGGGAGAGGTAAGGAGAGGGAGGGGGAGAGGGAGAAGGATGATGGGAGAGAGAGAGAGCGAGAAAGAGAGAGAGAAAGAGAGAGAGAGAGAAAGAGAGAGAGAGAGAGAGAGAGAGAGAGAGAACCTTACCATCATGCTTCTCTCCATTCTCTCCAAATTTAGGGGCAGCTTAGACTCTCCAAAGTCCAACCTTCTGCGTGGTGGTGAAGCGTGGCTTTTCCGCCCACATCACAGCTGGCTTCTGAGCTGTCTCATCAGTGTCACCTACAGAGCATTCTTTGCTTGAGATAATTTGGCAGCCTTTCGCATCCTGGGACATTGGAGTGCAGCCAGTCTCTCAGTGTGGATGCTAGCTTGAAGGAAACTCCATGGCTGTTTGGCGTGAGGCTGACTGAAGGAGGATGATTGTGAGCAGTTTGGATGGCAAATATACGCATGGGCTTAACAATTTATTACTCAAAATGTTAGAAACATCGTACTCAAATTTTCAGTTAGTAAGAATTTCAAAAATAGACTGATTTTGTTTGCTTATTTTATTTTACTTGCCAGTTCATTGAAACAGCATTTGAGATAAAGGAACATCTCACTGGAAGCAACTGTTAAACCTTAAGCCGAGTTTCTCCAATGACTGACTTTGAAAATGGGAGTACTCCATTTAGATATGAGAACATTTTGCCATATTGACCTAATAGTAGGCTGGTTTGGAAGTATTCATGATACTGAATTGGGGATAACTGGTGGAAACAGCAAGTCAACACACTGGTTTATTCTGTATTTTTACCTCTAAAGTTGTCACTAGAAAGAACTTCTGTTCACTCAGGTTAAAGATTATAAGCTAGTTCTGAAAAATATAGCAATGCATCAAGAAAATCTGATGGTCCTGTTGGGAGCATTGGTAACTTACAGGACCATTCCCAGTTAGTCAGAGAAGTGCTGATCTTGTGTTTATCCATGTTTCTGTATATTCATAAGGAATAGTCAAAACTACTTTAAAAAGAAATATATATATATATTTCTATCTGTATTGGCTGAGTCCCACACTATCTAACCTTAATAATTAACCTGTGTTATTGGATTCAAGAATATTTATTGTATTTTTTCTATGTTTTAATGAATTGTGACAGCGTTGGTAATTGTCCCAACAAAAACCTAAACAGCTAATGAGTTCCTCATACAAGACTTATGTTTATCTTTCTCTTTATAGTTCTTGGTATGATAAATCAGGGCACAGAGAGAGCACATTGAGGATAAAGTCAAGTAGAGAATGGAATTTAGGATATAAGTGCATTGCTGCCTCTGAAAATAACTGCACGGTTTAGCTTCTCTGGACTCAACCTAAGACTTTGCCTTTTTCCTTTAGTGAGAAATATTTTGGAGAAAATCAGGTTCTTTGTGTGCAAATCAAGCTTTTTGGTTCAAGTTTAAGATTGACTTTTTTATTGAATTTGGAATAAAGAGATTGCAATGACCAACTCTAGAGAATTATGAACTTCTTGCCTCATTGATGAAGAATACTAGTGTTATTCAAAACTGCATTTAGTTTTTGTATATGATAGTGGTGATTCTCAACTGTTTTTTTTTTTCACATTGATGAACACTATTTTTCACATACATTTGGAATAATTTTCAAATTGGCTATTCATTGCAAATCTATTTGCTTCCAAGACAATGAAGAGGAAAGAGATGGCATTGCAAGTAGCCCTGGATAGTCTTCTTTCTTATTCTCAGGAAGCCACACATAAAGCATGTTGTATACATTCTGATAATCTATATATGAAGGAAAGCATTTCTAAGCATTCCACAATATAGACATGTATATAGATGATGTATAGACACACCCATAGAGATATGGATAAATAATTTTTACATAATCAAAATATAAAGCAGTGGTTCTCAACCTTCCTAGTGATGTGACCTTTTGAAACAGATCCTCATTTTGTGGTGATCCCCAATCATAAAATTATTTTGTTGGTACCTCATAACTATAATTTTGCTACTATTATGAATAGGAATATAAATATATGATGTGCAGGAAGTCTGATTTGAGGTCCCTAAACGGGTTGTGTCCCACAGGCTAAGAATCATTGATATAGGGACAGACACAAATATATGCAGTTATATGGATGTGTATGGGTATGTAGCTAGAAAAAAATCATACATTATGCTATCAATATATGGAAGTATATACTGTTATGAGAAACACAAGAAACAACTGATATTTTTGATTATAGAACCAAAGAGGTAAAACGGACAATAAATCATTCATCTCTATGTTCAGTTGTGAATTCACACACAACTGCCTTGTATGATTGCTGAATAATTTTACATTCTCACTAGTTCAGTCTTTTCTAGGCTTCATTGCTTTTTCTGGCCTATGTTCTGGATTAAAGCTTCAAAATCCTGAAAGTCATGTATAGAGATTCTTTCTGGAAATGACTGCAATAGGTCATTATGGATACAATGGACAAGCTGGACTGTTACTTTCAGGTCTTTTAGAATTAGGTCTCCATAACTTAGATGGCATACACAAATGAAGGGCATATGCTTCCTATGTGCTTGGAAAGTAATTTTCAATTTTCCTTTCAAAATTCACAATTCTTTGTTATATGTATTTTATATTGCTTGGGTCACTACATGGTGTCTCTATCACTCTGCCTACTTTCTCTCTATATCTCTGTTATTAAAACTGTCCACCTAATTGGGTTCATATGACTTTATTTCCACATTCATAATTCTTTGTTATATGTATTTTATACTGCTGTGTGATGTGGAATGTCCTTCTGTATATGTGTTGCTTTTAGTGGATAATAAATAAAACTGTTTCGGTCAATGGCTTAGCAGAGTAAAGTCAAGCAGGAAATCCGAAGAGAGATATAGAGAGAATGTAGGCAGAGTCAAAGAGACACCACGTAGTGATCCAAGGAGAAGAATGCCAGAAGCTTACTGGTTGGCCATAACCTCATGACGACACATAAATTAATAGAAATGGGCTAATTTAAGATGTAAGAGGTAGCTACGAACACACCTAAGCTATTGGCCAATCAGTGTTGTAACTAATATAGTTTCTGTGAGATTATTTGGGTCTAAGCATCTGGGAAATGAAAAAGCAGTCTCTATTTACAGCTGTGTATTATAGTGATATGTATTCAGCTTTTGTTGTCATACAGTCATGGTAGCTTTTGTTTAACAGTATGTGATGCCCTATGGAGGGCTATTTCAGAAGATTAAAAATACATTATTAAAACTGTTCACCTAATTGTGTTCATATGACTTTATTTTATATTAATGATCACCATAACAACAGATAATAATTTCTTTTTATACAATCTTAACATGCTTTGCCAGCAAGGATAAAAAGAATGAAATAAAAGGTGAGATGAATAATAGCTCCTATTCCCCTATAAAATTACTAAATAAAGAGAAACATCAAGTAGACAGAGCCATTTAAGGATAACAAAGAGCTGTTGTTTTTTAAGTGACTTGTTGGCTCTTAAAGCAACTAACACATGCAGAAAGAACTTTGGGTCTTCAGGTTGCTTTTAATGTATTGTATCCTAATTGGCTTTCCTGTTCTCCTGTTCCCTCCAGGTTCTGTCAAAAAAAAAAAAAGTCACCGGCATCTCTTCATCTTCATAGAGCAGAGTGCACCATTCCCCGCTGTCAGGCTTGCATTTCTGTTCATTCTGTTTTCTAAAAAAATCACAGCTCTTATGAGATCTCTAAAGAAAACTATAGGGCAGGTCTTGGCTCCCTTTCTGATCTCATTTCTCACTTCTCTCACCCATGCTCACTGCTTCAATGAGCAAAGACATTTCCGCCGCTGCAGGGTTTGCCTTTGATGCTTCTACGGAGTCCTTCCTCTCCATATTAACCTGGCCCTTGTTTTCTCCTTGGTTCACTGCAAGTGATCTAGGATGCTCATGGTAGTTTACATACTATGGCCCTACTCACATGGCCTTTTAACCATTTATTGCTTATCCCGCTTTGTTTTATTTGCACAAAAATCAATAAGAAAAATTCACTGGGTCTTCTTGATTTCCAAATGCGAAATGTAAACCAGACAATTTCCAGAAACATATTGTTATGAGCTTACATAGTATAAATTCATAAACATTTCAAGATTTACTATAGTTTCAAGGCATCTTTGTCAGTTACTCTGCAATCACACTCTACTGAAGATTCTCGGTGGTCAACATCTACTCTCCCAACATGCAGCATGTATTAATATGCTCTCTTGGCTACAAATCCATCTTTTGAGAGACTACCCCTCAGATTTTGATGATGGGTGTAATAGCCATGCTCCAGAAGTGTATGTCTTTCCCTAACATTTGTAACATAGAATGCAAAATACCACATCCTTTTAAATAGAGAGAAATAGAAAAATGATCGCAACCCAGGAGAGCTCCTCACTCAGTTCCTCAAATGTAACATTGTGTGGAATCTAGAGACTGAATGACTAGTAATTTCCTCACCCTGTATAGCTTTTCAAGTTGCCACAGAACTAGCCTGGATGTTTGACAGAGACTGACCTAAGAGTCAGAAAGAACCGTTTCCATACCTGTGTCTCTAACGTTTTTTTTCTGCCTTGTGTTCCATGAATTTGGAGTTCCATTCAGTTCCTGCTACACAAACCACATTCAAAGATGTGAAATTCGAGCCAAAATAGGCACTCTTTCCAAACTTTGTTTCCCAGACAAAGGCTCTAATTTTCCTGTATTTCCACCCCTACGTCCAGCAACAAAACACACTTGCTTTGGCCTCAATGGCTCCATTCTATTCTGTTCCATATCCTGTGATTTTCATAGCTCAAAAATACTATTCAGTTTCCAAAGCCTTCTTATGTTCTTCAAACAGAACAGAATGTATTTGTGTGCTGATGTTTGTAATTTATGGAGTTCTTCCAAGATTGAGGTCTGGAGCACAGATCTTTGCTGCCCCAGGTCTGAGAGCAGGTCAAGTGTTTTTATCTAGAAAATAATTCTGTACTTCAGAGTTTGTGGCCTCGCTCTGGTCTTTAGACATGCCACTTAACACATCTCACTGTGATGCCTCTCTGTGTAATTGTTTCCACAATGAAACTTTTCCTATCATTATGAAGCCAGAGGTCAGGCTTCACAATTATAACTTTGCTGGAAATAAAATATAACTCAGAAACATTGGATATCATAAATAATGTGCCTGTCCAATGATTTGTTTATTATGTTAGGAATTTAAATTTAAAAGACATTAAATAGTGCATATTTTATATTCTCATATCTACCATAAATAATATCTCTTAAGTAAATTTAAGTCTAATCATAAATAGGTAACAATAGTTGGTTTGTGGATAAAAACATACTATTTAGAAAGACTGTGGCTGCCACCCAGAGTTTCATTGGACACAATTGCATATTTTTTAGTGTAATATCATAGGCTGGATCATGACATATACGAGCACAGAGAGGGCTTGGATGGAAGGGTGTGGAGAAAGGAAAATTAGGATCCAAGTTATGTAATGAAGAAAATGATGAAACAATGAGAAAGCCTTTAAGAACAATTCATTACACCTTACCAGTACTCATCATGTTACATTTTCATTCAAGGATGGCATGTTCACACACTTGTGAACTTTGATGCTGTTGAAAAGTTGAACGAGGACAACAAAAACATCAGCATGTTTGCCAAATTCTAACTTATGGATCCTAGGGACTTCTACAAAGGGCTTTATGCATGGTGAAGATACTATTATTTATTTATTTATTTTACATTCTGACTGTGGTTTGCCCTCTGTCTTCTCCTCTCAGTTCCTCCCCCCATCTCCTCCACCAACCCACTCCTCTTCCATTTCTGTTCAGTAAAGGGCAGGCCTTCAATATTAACAGAGCATGATTATCACGTTGCGGTAAGACTAAGCATCTCCTCTTGTATTAAGTCTAGAAAAGGAGACCAGTACGAGGAGTAGGGTCCCAAAAGTCAGGAAAAGAATCAGAGCCTTTGCTTCCACTGTTAGGAGTTCAACAAGAAGATCAAACTACACAACTGTCCCATATATGAAGAGGACCTAGGTCAGGCCCATGCAGATATCCTGGTTGTCATTTCAGACTCTGTGAGACTCTGTTAGTCCAGGTGAGTTGATTCTGGATTTTCTTGTGATGTCCTTGACCCCTCTGGTTCCAAAAATCCTTTCTCCTTAGCTTCAGTAGGATTTCCAGAGCTCTGCCTAATGCTTGGCTGTGGGTCTCTGCATCTGTTCCCACCAATTGTTGGGTAAAGCCTTTCTGATGATAGTTGGGCAAGGCACCAATCTGAGAATAGCAGAGTATCGTCAGTATCACATTGACATTTGTTTTCCCTTCAGTCCTGTTTAGTTCTCTTCTAGGTCTCTGGGTCATCCAGCTTGTGGGTCCTGGTGCTTCAGGTCAGGGTGGGCTAACTCTTGAGGCATGGATCTTAGGTTGGACCAGTCATTCGTTGGTCACTCCATCAATCTCTAAACCACCCTTACCTCAGAACATTTCATATGTAGAACAGACTATAGGTCAAAGGTTGTGTGGCTGGGCTGATGTTCCTGACCCTCCACTGTACGTGTTGCCTGGCAACATCACATGGCAGGCAAGGGGGTATAGGAGGTAGAAAGGGGGAAGGTCAGTTCCCCTACTTGTTGGAGGCAGTGAAGGGTCATGGGGGACCATCTCTCCCTTGCTCATGCTGTCATATGACAGATGAATAGTGTGGACCACTCTTCCATGCTCACAACTTTGGAGCTGGCTCATCCATGCCTCCACCAACAGCGTCAGCTCAGCTCTGCCATGCTGCCCAGTTGAGGTGCAGGGCCTAGTTTCCCAAGTGTTGTGGCTGGTAAAGGAGAGGGTCATCTCCTTGACAGCTGGAGGAGGTAGGGTTGAAGGTTGAGGGCATCTTTCCATCATTCCCACTACCACACTACAGATGAGGTAGGCAGTAAGGATGGCATATTTTAGGACACATATTTTAGTTCAGTGTTTCCAGCTATGTCAGCAGAGATATCAAATTAATTTTAATAAAAGTCTATGCAATATATTATTGAATAATATTCTCCTAAATCAATTATAATCCCCCACAAAGAGATTTGATTATCTGAGCTGTCATTACGTTGTTCCTCAAGAGCGTCTTGAGGGTGGGTGGAAGCTCATTTCTTGCATATGTCTATTGTAAAGCAATTGATACAGAAGCTATATTTTATAAGTGCTCCTTATCGTTAATTGATTGATTATTTGAAGGTCTTTGTTGAATTCAGTTGAGAGCCAAAAAAAAAAAAAAAAATCTTTGATCCCAGCAGAAATCGCAGGCAGCAGACACTATGCTTGCTGCCCAGGAGCGAGTAGGAACAAGTGTCTCACAGTACATTTCTCCCTCAGAGCCAGGAGCATTTGCCAGGTTCATTGCCAGGGACAGTGCACTGTGATGACTGGCTTCATGGTTCCTAGTCCATCATAAATCCTCAGATGTGACATGGAGAGAAACAAAAGAAGGGGGAATCATTTCCCATTCTGGACAGGTTACTACTGAATTTGCCTGTTATGGTCCCTCAAGCGTATTCAGAAAAAGCTTGGAAACACTCACAAAGATTTATCTAGTATCTACTTGTTACTGTCTCACACACACACACACACACACACACACACACACAAATAAACATATATACATACACACAAGTGGGTATAATGTCTCACATAGTAGGGGCATTTTGTGTGTCTAGAAAAAAATGTGCTCTTTCCACTTATAATTCTTGTTACATTTGACAGTTGTGGTGAGTATAGGCAGGAACATCTAACATCTAATCATATCACATCCATAGTCAAGAGAAAGGAATGCATCTATGCTTTCGTGACCGATGGCTGAAGTTCAGCTCACTTTCTCTACTCTGAAATAATAGTTCAGGATCTCTTGTCAAGGGACTATGCTGCCCACAGTTGGCTGGGTCCTCTCAGTCAATTAACAGAGCTAAAACAATGTTGCATAGATAACCCCACCTGCCACTCATTGTAAATATTCCCTCCCTGAGATTAGCTTCTCAGGTAATTCTGCATTGTGTCAACAACTAAAACTATCAAGTTCTCCCTGGATACAATTACAATATATAGCAGATTTTTTTTTAATCTCCACTTCTCTGTTAAGTACTTGGAAGCATAATTAAATTATAAACCAAATTAAAACTGTAAGAAACAAAACTAATTAGCCTTCTGTGTGTATTTTTATTGTCTTGAAATACTGCTTCCTTTCATGTGGTTAAAATGCTGATTATATTTATAAGTGATATGAACGAATATAGAAAAATTGTAGAATTTAAAATGAAACGATTTTAATAAGAAATGTTTCCCATGATATTAAGAATTTGAACAATTGGTCCCCATTTAGTGGCACTGTTTGGGGAGGTGTAGGAGGTACAGCCTTATGAAGTATGTCAATGGGTGAGATTTTGGGGTTTATAATTTCACCCCACTTCATGGTTGCTCTCTCTGCTTCATACTTGTAGTTCTGAATGTGAGATTCCAGCTGGTTGTCCCCAGATTCATGCCTAGTACTTGCTGCTATGCCTCTCAACCATGATGGACCTTATTAGCCCCTAATAATGAACACTCAAACAAACTCTTTCTCCCATCAGTTGCTTTTGGCCATTGCAGTTTAACAAAAGGTCCTAGTCAGGTTTCTGTTGCTATGATAGCCATCATGACCACAAACAACTTACGGAAGAGTTTATTTCATCTTATAGCTCAAAGTCCATCATGAAGAGCCATCAGGAGACTGACTCAAGTCAGGATTCAGAAGCAGGAACTGAAGCAGAAACCATGGAGGCTTTCTCATTAATAGTTTGCCCCTCATGGCTTGCTCTGCCCACTCTAGTATAAAACTTAAGACCACCTTCCCAGAGTGACACTCCACCTAGTAGGTTGGTCCTTCATCCAAGAATCATTATTCAAAATTTTCTCTATGGACTTGTCTGTACTAAATCTGTGGAAGTAGTTTTTCAACTGAGTTTCCTGTTCTCAGAAAACTTCAGCTTCCCTCAGAATGTTACTGACTTACTACACCAAAGCATCACTATTAAAAGCATCTTTGTTGTTTAACTTCAACATCTCATATCACTTTCAATATAACAATACAAAATATAGATAACTTAGAAAGTCCAAAAGCCTTTTAAAAGCTCAAACGCGTCAAAAAATTCAGTCTCTTTAAAATATCCAATATCTCTTTAAAGGTTC